>NW_028222498.1:0-7500 GCF_056783735.1 Eptatretus burgeri | reverse complement strand
ACAGGCAAAACCCACAGTTTAGCATTACTCTGTCATGGCTTCAACACTCGCAAAAACCACATAAAATATCCTCCAAATCAACACATCTCTACATAATTTCAAAGTACAATCAAATCGAACCTCGGAAACGTCTTTCCCTTCATTGCAAACGGCATGCGCACTTCGACATAATAGCCCCACCCTCTTGAATCTGCATATGAATCGAATTTCACAGCTAAAGCCAATACAAACACTGACTCAATGGAGAGAACATGCCACTCCCCACAGCGTCACTCAGCACGAGTTCGTCCTCAGACTGTCTTGCCGAGGTGGTTTTAATTATTTATTTTATATTATGAATGTCCATCTCTTCACGCTTTATTTGTTGCAATATTATTATTTCTAACAAGACATTCATGTATCACATCGTCCAGCAATCTTTAATTCCCCAGCGAGCTCACAATCGCTTCCAATTCAGACCCCCATTGAATTGAATTCACACACACAACCGCGACCTTCGCATTATCAGCACCAAAACATGAACAGCCAAGTTGCTTCGACTCTCTGCCTGAAGTTTCATTAGTTGTTAAATTACCTTCAAAATCCTGACAGAACACGTTTCATTGCAGTGGAATCTATTGGACTTGCACAAGTTTCATTTTTTACTCTCAGCAACACATGCATCTCAATGCAAATCACCAGCCATGCACTCAGCCGGTCTATCGTCCCCTGCATCCTACAAATTTCACTGTTGACTCCCACATTTGGGGAAATCGCAAGGCTCAACCTCCCTGCTGTAGTGCAATGGGTAGGCCTCGCCCTGAGAATACCGCCTTAACTAACTGATTGCGGTATCTCTCCTATCAGGTAAGTATCAATGCAAACATATATCTCATGCGTCCTCTGTGCGGTCTGTGACATGTCACTTCGTCATGCTCATTTCATCTGACTCCTCTTCTTCTCCAGCACTTTTCTAAAACAACTACAGTACTTATCGTGTACTTTTAAACGGACTCTCGCCGCTACCTCTTCTTTCTATCAATAAAATTATCTGACAATGAACTTTTCTTTGTTCGAAATGCATTACCTGCTGAGAGCGCAATCCCTTACCTTCGCTCAAGCACTTTTCGTTCCTCCAGGCACTGCCTCTGGCAGATTAAGCACCTACGGTAATGAGCATCGCTCCAACGTCGGTTCAAATCCGAGTCTTAGGCACCAACTGTTGTGGATTTTTTTCACCCACCCCATTGTGATCGTTGAAGGATTCTTCCTGGTTGATTGTGGAATCCTATTTAACTTCAGGCAGAGTTTAACATTTGTCTGATTTGGTTATAAAATCCTGCATAAAACCAACTGACGCTGATAACCGATGTCCACACAATTCCTTTCTTTGTGAAACAATTTATTGTCGAATTATCCACCATACACTTCTCACCCTCGTACAATGAACTTAAGAATCCCCATTTGTTGCAATATTATTTGGTTCTATTTCATTTATTCTTACTTTATATAACAGTTAAACCAACCCGATTCAATTCACCTTCACATTACATCAGAGAGTTTTATTCTAACTTGGTACTTGGTCAGTCCCAAGGAGTACAAGCCACTGAGATGCTATACATCCTCACGTGCTTGCACTAAAACAATTTTACATTTCGAAGCATTTTATACTTTCATGGGAGAGTGTTGGGGGCTGCCAACCCAGACTGCATACGTGTCCTCTAGGCGAGAGCCACTACGTACATTTCGAGGCAAAGGTTCGCTGTTATCAGCCCAGGTCACACTGCTCCAGACCAAGACATTTATCAACATTTAGGGGAAAAGACTCTTGGCTGAAAAGGACAGCCAATTCAACTTATAGCATAAAACTTACATTTCTCAAAACCCATTTGTTACAATTTAGAATACATTAATATAAATTTTTCCTCCACAGTAGTGACCAATTTGTGTGTTGTTTTTGTATTGTGTGTAATTTGTGTGCTATTTGTGTGTCATGTGCTATTTGTGTGTTGTGTGCTTTTGGTGTGTTATTTGTGTTTTGTGTGCTATTTGTGTGTTGTGTGCTATTTGTGTGATTTTTTTGTTGTTGGCAATTTGTTTGTTATTTGTGTTTTGTGTGCTATTTGTGTGTTATTTGAGTGTCATGTGCTGTTTGTGTTTTGTGTGCTATTTATGCGGTGAGGTGTGCTGTGTGCTATTTGTGAGTTATTTGTGTTATGTGTGCTATTTGTGTGGTATTTTTGTTTTGTGTGCTATTTGTGTGGTCTTTGTGTTTTGTGTGCCATTTGTGTGCTGTTTGTGTGTTGTGTGCCATTTGTGTGCTGTTTGTGTGTTGTGTGCCATTTGTGTGTTATTTTTGTGTTGTGCTATCTCTGTGTTATTTGTGTATTGTGTGCTATCTGTGTTTTGTTTGTGTGTTGCATGCTATTTGTGTTATTTGTGTGTGGTGTGCTATTTGTGTGTCGTTTGTGTGTGGTGTGCTATTTGTGTGTTGTTTGTGTTTTGTGTGCTATTTGTGTGTTATTTGAGTGTCATGTGCTGTTTGTGTTTTTGTGTGCTATTTATGCGGTGAGGTGTGCTGTGTGCTATTTGTGAGTTATTTGTGTTTTGTGTGCTATTTGTGAGGTATTTTTGTTTTGTGTGCTATTTTTGTGTTTGTGTTTTGTGTGCATTTGTGTGCTGTTTGTGTGTTGTGTGCCATTTATGTGCTGTTTGTGTGTTGTGTGCCATTCGTGTGTCTTTTTTGTGTTGTGCTATCTCTGTGTTATTTGTGTATTGTGTGCTATCTGTGTTTTGTTTGTGTGTTGCGTGCTATTTGTGTTATTTGTGTGTGGTGTGCTATTTGTGTGTCGATTGTGTGTGGTGTGCTATTTGTGTGTTGCTTGTGTTTTATGTGCTATTTGTGTGTTGTTTGTGTGTTGTGTGCTATTTGTGTGTTATTTGTGTTTTGTGTGGTATTTGTGTGTTGTTTGCTATTTGTGTGCTATTTTCTGTGTTGTTTGTGTTTTGTGCTATTTGTGTGTTGTTTGTGTTTTGTGTGCTATTTGTGTGTTATTTGTGTATTGTGTGCTATTTTTGTGTTGTTTGTGTTTTGTGTGCTATTTGTGTGTTATTTGTGTATTGTGTGCTATTTGTGTGTTGTTTGTGTTTTGTGTGCTATTTGTGTGCTATTTTGTGTGTTGTTTGTGTTTTTGTGTGCTATTTGTGTGTTACTTGTGTTTTTGTGTGCTATTTTTGTGTTTTTTGTGTGTTGTGTGGTATTTTTGTGTTGTTTTAGTTTTGTGTGCCATTTGTATGATATTTGTGTGCAGTGTGCCATTTGTGTGTTGTTTGTGTGTTGTGTGCTATTTGTGTGTTATGTGCTATTTTTGTGTTGTTTGTGTTTTGTGTGCTACTTGTGCGTTGTTTGTGTTTTGTGTGCTAATTGTGTGTTGTTTGTGTTTTGTGTGCTAATTGTGTGTTGTTTGTGTGTTTTGTGCTAATTGTGTGTTGTTTGTGTGTTGTGTGCTATTTGTGTGTTATTTGTGCGATTTGTGGTATTTTTGTGTTGTTTTTGTTTTGTGTGCTATTTGTGTTAATTGTGTCGTTGCTATTTGTGTGTTGTTTGTGGTTTGTGTTTTGTGTGCTATTAGTGTTAATTGTGTGGCGTTGCTATTTGTGTGTTGTTTGTGGTTTGTGTTTTGTGTGCTATTTGTGTGTTATTTGTGTGTTGTTTGTGTGTTGTGTGCAATTTGTGTGCTATTTGTGTGTCATGTGCTATTTGTTTGTTGTGTGCAATTTGTTTGTTATTTGTGTTTTGTGTGCTATTTGTGTGTTATTTGTATTTTGTGTGCTGCTTGTGTGTTGTTTGCTGGATGTTGATTGCACGTTCTTATCCCTGCTTCCATCCGTGTCGCCTTTTGATTGCCGGTTGCCAGCTCTTCAACCTTGCTTTTTCCCCTGGCGCTTACTGGCTTGAAATTGCTGCTTGCCAATTGCTGGTTGCCAGTTGGTAAATAGCAGGCGCTCTTCGCCTATATTTCCAATGTTAGCGAATATATCCAATCGCCTATATATCCAATGTTCTTCGCGAATATCCAATGTTAGCTGCTGATTTCCAGTTGTGAATTGCCGGCTTCGGATTGGTCAGTGTCCCTTGTTGGTTGATGTTGCGAAACAAAACAAAACACTTGTTTGTGCGTTGTGTGCTATTTTTGTGTTATTTGTGTGTTGTGTGCTATTTTTGTGTTGTTTTTGTTTTGTGTGGTATTTGTGTGTGTTTTTGTGTGTTGTGTGCTATTTTTGTGTTATGTGCTATTTTTGTGTTGTTTGTGTTTTGTGCTATTTTTGTGTTGTTTGTGTTTTGTGTGCTATTTGTGTGTTGTTTGTGTTTTGTGTGCCATTTGTGTGTTATTTGTGTCGTGTGCCATTTGTGTGTTATTTGTGTGTCGTGTGCTATTTGTGTGTTGTTTGTGTTTTGTGTGCCATTTGTGTTATTGTTGTGTTCTGTGCCATCTGTGTGTTATTTGGGTTTTGTGTGCTACGTGTGTGTTATTTGTGTGCAGTGTCCCATTTTTGTGTTGTTTTTGTTTCGTGTGCTATTTGTGTGTTATTTGTGTGTTTTGTGCTATTTTTGTGTTGGTTTTGTTTTGTGTGCCATTTGCGTGATATTTGTGTGCAGTGTGCCATTTGTGAGTTGTTTGTGTGTTGTGTGGCATGTGCTATTTGTGAGATGTCTGTGTGTTGTGGGCTATTTGGGTGTTATTTGTGTGTAATTTTGGTGTTGTGTGGGTTTTGTGTGCCATTTGCGTTATTTTTGTGTTCTGTGCTATCTGTGTGTTATTTGTGTTTTGTGTGCTACTTGTGTGTTATTTGTGTGCAGTGTGCCATTTTTGTGTTGTTTGTGTTTCGTGTGCTATTTGTGTGTTATTTGTGTGTTGTGTGCTCTTTGTGTGTTGTATGAGTTTTGTGTGCTATTTGGGCGTTATTTGTGTTTTGTGTCCAATTTTTGTGTTGTTTGTGTGTTGTGTGTTATTTGTGTGTTGTTATTTTGTTCTGTGCTATCTGTTTATATTTTGTATATTGTGTGTTGTTTGTGTGTTGCATGCTACTTGTGTGTTGTTTTGTTTTGTGTGCTCTTTGTGTGTTATTTGTGTTTTGTGCTATTTTTGTGTTGTTTTTGTTTTGTGTTTCATTCATGTGATATTTCTGTGCAGTGTGCCATTTGTGTGTTGATTGTGTGTTGTGTGCTACGTGTGTGTTATTTGTGTTTTGTGTGTTGTTTGTGTGTTTTTTGTGTGTTGTGTGCTATTTTTGTGTTGTTTGTGTTTTGTGTGTTATTTGTGTTATATTTGTGTGCAGTGTGCAATTTCTGTGTTGTTTGTGTGTTATTTGTGTGTTGTTTTTTTGTTCTGTGCTATCTGTTTGTAATTTGTGTATTGTGTGTTGTTTGTGTGTTGCATGCTACTTGTGTGTTGTTTGTGTTTTGTGTGCTATTTGTGTTCTATTTATGTGTTGTTTGTGTTTTGTGTGCTCTTTGTATGTTATTTGTGTTTTGTGCTATTTTTGTGTTTTTTTTTTGTGTTTCATTCATGTGATATTTCTGTGCAGTGTGCCATTTGTGTGTTTTTTGTGTATTGTGTGCCATTTGTGTGTTGTTTGTGTTTTGTGTGCTATTTTTATGTTGTTTTTGTTTTGTGTGTTATTTCTGTGCAGTGTGCCATTTGTGTGTTGTTTGTGTTTTGTGTGCTATTTGTGTGTTGTTTGTGTTTTGTGTGCTCTTTTTGTGTTGTTTGCGTGTTGCGTGCTATTTGTGGTATTTGTGTGGCGTGTGCTATTTGCGAGTAGTTTGTGTTTTGTGTGCTATTTGTGTGCTATTTGTCTATTATTTGTGCTTTCTGTGCTGTTGTGATGTGTGCTAATTGTGTGTTAGTTGTGTTTTGTGTATTACTTGTGTTTTTTTGTGTGTGTCGTGTGCTATTTGTGTGTTGTTTGTCGTTTGTGTTTTGTGTGTGTTTTGTGTGCTATTTGTGTGTTGTTTGTGTTTTGTGTGCTATTTGTGTGTGGTTTGTGTTTTTTTGTGCTATTTGTGTTATTTGTGTGTAGTGTGCCATTTATGTGTTGATTGTGTGTTGTGTGTTATTTGAGTGTTGTTTATGTGTTGGATGTTATTTGGATGTTATTTGTATTTTGTGTGCAATTTTTGTGTTGTTTGTGTCTTGTGTGCCATTTGTGTGTTATTTTTGTATTCTGTGCTATCTGTGTGTTATTTATGTATTGTGTGCTATTTCTGTGTTGTTTGTGTGTTGTGTGTTGTGTGTTATTTGTGTGTTATTTGTCTTTTGTGTGCTATTTTTGTGTTAATTGTGTGTTTTGTGCCATTTTTGTGTTGTTTGTGTGTTATTTGTGATTTTGTGTGCCCTTTGTGTGTTGTGCCATTTGTGCAGTGTGCCATTTTGTGTTGTTTGTGTTCTGTGTGCCATTTGTATGCTATTTGTGTTGTGTGCTATTTGTGTTTTATTTGTGTTTTGTGTTCGATTTGTGTGTTATTTGTGTTTTGTGCACTCTTTTTGTGTTGTTTGTGTGTTGCGTGCTATTTGTCTGTTATTTGTCTGTGATGTGCTATTTCTGTGTTACTTGTGTTTTGTGTGCTACTTTTGTGTTATTTGTGTGTAGTGACCAATTTGTGTGTTGTTTGTGTATTGTGTTCAATTTGTGTGCTTTTTGTGTCTCGTGTGCTATTTGTGTGTTGTTTGCTAATTGAGTGTTGTTTGTGTGTTGTATGTTCTGTGTTATTTGTGTTATTTGTCTTTTGTGTGCTATTTTTGTGTTGGGTGCTATTTTTGTGTTGATTGTGTGTTGCGTGCTATTTGTCTGTTATGTGCTATTTCTGTGTTATTTGTGTGTTGTTTGTGTATTGTGTGCAATTTTTGTGCTTTTTGTGTGTCGTGTGCTATTTTGTGTTGTTTGTGTGTTCTTTGCTAATTGAGTGTTGTTTGTGTGTTGTGTGTTATTTGTCTTTTGGGTGCTATTTTTGTGTTATTTTTGTGTTGATTGTGTTTTGTGTGCCATTTGTGTGCTATTTGTATGTCCTGTGCTGTTTGTGTGTTGTTTATATTTTCTGTGCGATTCGTGCATTATTTGTGTGTTTTGTGCTATTTTGTGTTGTTTGTGTGTTATTTGTGATTTTGTGTGTGCTTTGTGTGTTGTGCCATTTGTGCAGTGTGCCATTTGTGTGCTGTTGGTGTTCTGTGTGCCATTTGTATGTTATTTGTGTTGTGTGCTATTTGTGTTTTATTTGTGTTTTGTGTTCGATCTGTGTGTAATTTGTGTTTTGTGCACTCTTTTGTGTTGTTTGTGTGTTGCGTGCTATTTGTGTGATATTTGTTTGTTGTGTGCAATTTGTTTGTTGTTTGTGTTTGGTGTGCTGTTTGTGTGTTATTTGTGTTTTGTGTGATATTGATGTGTTTTGGGCTATTTGTGTGTTGTTTGTGTTTTGTGTGCTATTTGTGTGGTGTTTGTGTTTCACGTGCTCTTTGTGTT
>NW_028222497.1:25000-30000 GCF_056783735.1 Eptatretus burgeri | reverse complement strand
TAATATATATCATGTAATCTTAATACACACACACACACACCATTGGTCATTAATATATATATATCTATCATTTACGTCATATGACACACACCCACATTAATATCAATATATACACATATATTAATTCTATCATTAATATATAATAATAACTATATCATATGACACAATATCAATAATACCTATCATTAATATCATTAACTATATCATTATTAATAATAACGCATAATAACTTATCATTAATATCAATAACTTATCATATAATATATAACTTTATCAATATATTATTGACCTATATATCATCATTATTACTTAATCTTGATTATTAATATTGATTATATAATACATATTATCTTACCACACACACATATATATATATATTGACACACACACACACACCCTATTGGTCATCATTAATATAACTTATCAATAATATATATCATTTAATAATACTTATCATTATTATATATCATACAACACACACATTATATATATACTATATAATATTATATATATACACCTATATCATATACACAATATATAACTTATTATATATATACACTTACACACACATACACCTTGACACACACACACTTATCACACACCTTACACACACTTACTACACCATATTAATAATAATATTAATTAATAATATTTTTGGACACACATTTTTTACACACATTTTCATATATACACTTAATATATATCCTTCAGGACACACACTTACCACACACCCTAATAATATCTTAATAATACACCTGACATTAATCTTAATAACACACACACACCGCACACACACACACACACTTATCATTATTAATCTTAATAATAATAACATTGCACACACACCCTATATATTACACACATTAAGGTTACCCTATCATTACTAATATATATATATATATCTTAACCTTGTCATATATATGTATCATTAACTGTATCATATATCATATATCATTAATCTATTATTACACACAACTTTATTGTCATTAATAACACCTCATTATATATCATTAACTTATCATTGTCATTAATATATAATAATATATACTTAATACACACACACACACCCTATCATTATTTATAGTAATTTATCATTATTATTGGTCATTGACCTCATTATATATTATTAATCTATCATATATATGGTCACACACACCCTATATATATATATATATAATAATATTAATATATATCTATATATATATACACACACATACCTATATAATATATATCATTGACCAACATTATCATATACACACATACTTACTTACTATACACACACACACACTTATTATTAACACACACACACTTATCATATATCATTAATATACACACACCCCATCAATATATATATATATATTAATCGCACACACACACACACCTATCATATGACACACCCATTGGCCACACACACTCCACACACACACACACACTTAATATCATATACACCTTAACACACACATATATATATACCTTTGCACACACACACATACTTTATACACACACACCCATTACGCAATTTCAACACATATATAAGACCCTATATATATAACACACACACACACACCCTATATACACACACATTAAGACCATTGGTTACATTACTATATAACACACTTTAATACACACACATATAAATCTTTACACACACACCTTGACACACACAAGACCTTATATACACACACACACTTAACACACACACACACCCTATCATTATATATATATTAATACTTATCATTGTCACACACACACACACTTACCACACACACACACACACACACACACACACACACACACACACACACACACACACACACACCTTACTTATATACATATATACACCACACACACACACACACACACAACTTATTATATATATATATATATCTTATTATTAATATCACATTATTATATCTTATCAATATATATATAACACACACCTTATATATATATATATATATATAACTATATCATATAACTTATATACATATATATATATATATACCAATCTTGTCATTATATATCATTAACTTACTATTATATACAACTCAACTTATCATTACGACACACATATTATTGACACACACACACACACACATTATATATCATTATCAATATCATTATCATTATCATCATTAACTTATCATCATTGGCTACACCTTTACACACACACCTACACACACACACACACATACACACCACACACACACACACACACACACACACACACACACACCCACACACACACACACCTGCACACACACACACAAACGACACACACACTCCACACACACACACACCTTGACACACACATACACCTTAATATTACACCTTTGACACACACACACAACCCCACACACACACACACCCCACACACACACACACCACACACACACACACACACACACACACACACACACACACACACACACACACATACACACACACACACACACACACATACACACACACACTCCACACACACACACCTTACTAACACACCTTATATAATATTATTATTGGCTAATCTTGACACACACACACACTTATACACATATACATTATATCTTACCACACACACACACACACCCATTATATATATATTATTATTATATATTTTATATACACATACACACCCTATTATATATTGACATACACCACACACACACACACACCCACACACACACACACACACCCTATACACACGCACACACCTTATATATACACACATTGGTCATATAATCTTTGTATATCATTAATCTTCATTGTCATTAATATTGTTCATTATATATTATCAATATATATATATATCTATCATTATATATATAATCTATCAGACACACACACACCTTATATAACACACACCCTTTATATACATAATAATAATAACACCCTGTCAACACACACACACACTTACTATTGTCATTATATAATATTCACGACACATTAATAATCTATCATTAATCTCCACACACACACACACACACACACACACACACACACACACACACACACACACACACACACACACACACACACACACACACCACACACACACACACCCTATCATTACTACACACACACCTGACACACACACACACACCCTATCATTATATAACACACCCTTATCATTACACACATATATATAAAACGGCACACACACACACCTAACACACACACACACCCATTACATATTATACAACCTATCATTGTCACACACCCATTATTACGTCCCATTATTACTACCATTAACTTATTACACACCTTAACACACACACACACACACACACACACACACACACACACACATTGGAGCACACACACACACACCCCACACACACACACACACCACACACACACACCTTAATACACACACACCTTTACGTCATTATTAATACACATTAATTTAATATTACGACACACACACACCCCACACACACACACACACACCTTAATACACACACACACACACTTTTAATACTACACACACACACCTTATCATTATTAATATTATTAATCTTTATCATTGGTCATTATTGACACACTTATATACACACACACACACGCACACACACATACACTTATTATTATTAACACACACTTAATATTAACACATATTTATCATTATATATTAATATATCCACACACACACACCTTTAATAACACACACACACATATCTTATATTATTATTACATATATTAATTTATTATCATTAATAATATATTAACTTATTGTCATTACTAATCTTATTGGTCATTATATATATAATATATATATATCTTACACACACACACACACCCTATCATTACACACATTAACTTATCAATATCATTCATCATATACTTTCATTATCATATATATCTCATTGTCATTATCAACTTATCAATATCATTAACATCACACACACACATTATCATTACGACCCATTGTCATTGACCCCATTATTATCATTGACCTTATTATATATATACACCCTATCATTACACCTTATCATTACGCTATATATATATTATTAATCTTTAACACACACACACACACCCACACACACACACCCACACACACACACACACACACACACACACACACACACACACACACACACACACACACACACACATTATTATTGACTTTACACACACATATAATCTTATTACATATTAATCTCATTAATATATATATACTTTTTTACACACACACCTTATCATTACACACACCTATTATATATTAATATATATCTATATCATTGGTCATTATTGTTTATGACCTTATTAATATTGACACACACATATTTTTTAATATTAATATTTTTTAACACATATTTTTTATATATAGATATATTTTTTACTATATATTATTTTTTAATAATATTAATCTTTACTATTAATCTTTACTACACACCCTAATAATAATCTTATCACACACTTAATACATATAATCTTTACCACACACCCTATATACACACCTTACCACACACTTAATACACACCCTATATACACACCCTATCAATAACACATATATCATTGGTCATTATCATTATCATTATATATCATTAATATTAACACACACACACACACACACACACACATTATTAATATTATCTCATTAATAATAATAATAGATACACTTATCATTATTATTACGTCAGACACCTTATCATTAATAACACCCATTGGTCATTAACACACCCATTATCATTACACCCCATTGGTCATTGGTCACACCTTATCATTAATAGACACACCCATTGGTCATTATATATATACACTTATCATTATTATATAATCTTATCATTATTATTAATTCATTACAGACACACACACTCCGCACACACACACCCACACACACACCTTTAACACACACACACACCCTATCATTATATATATAATACACCTTATATATATATATATTAACACACACACACACCCTATCAATATTATTACATATATATATAACTTATCATTACTTTCACATGTCATTATATCTTCACACACACATATTG
>NW_028222497.1:0-20000 GCF_056783735.1 Eptatretus burgeri | reverse complement strand
GAGATGGAGAGAGATGGAGAGAGAGATGGAGAGAGATGGAGAGAGAGAGAGAGAGAGAGAGAGAGAGAGAGAGAGAGAGAGAGAGAGAGAGAGAGAGAGAGAGAGGAGAGAGAGAGAGATGGAGAGAGAGATGGAGAGAGAGAGAGGTAGAGATGGAGAGAGAGATGGAGAGAGAGAGAGATGAGAGAGAGAGATGGAGAGAGAGAGATGGAGAGAGAGAGAGATGGAGAGAGAGAGAGAGATGGAGAGAGAGATGTATATATATATTATATTTTACACACACACACACACACTTTAATACACACACCACACACATACACACCTATATTATTATTACACACACCATTATTAATATTAACACACACACATACATCTATATTATTATTACACACACATACACACACACCTTATTACACACACACACATACCCACACACACACACACCTTATATACACACACACACACACTTATATACACACATATATATATTATTAATTTTGCACACACACACACACTTCATTATATATATACACACACACCTTAATATTAATATTATATAATTTATTATATATATACACGTTATTATTACCCTATTAATATATACACCTTATTATTATTATTAATCTTATTATATATATATTATATATTAATTCATTAATAATAATATACACACCATTAATATTACACCCATTGACACAGAGAGATGGAGAGAGAGAGAGAGATGGAGAGAGAGAGAGAGAGAGATGGAGAGAGAGAGAGAGATGGAGAGAGAGAGAGAGAGAGAGAGAGAGAGAGAGAGAGAGAGAGAGAGAGAGAGAGAGAGAGAGAGACAGAGAGAGAGAGATGGAGAGAGAGAGATGTATATATATATTTTAATACATACATACACTTATACACACATATACTTTATTATTAATACACTTATTACATACACACTTAATACACCTTATTATTATATACTACACACATTATTATTACTATTACTACACACACACCTTAGCCACACACCTTATTATTAATTTTTAACACATACTTTGACACACACCTATTACACTTATTACTATTAATTTTATTACACTTAATACACACCTTTAATACATAATTTAATACACACCACACACCTTATTATACACACTCTTACACATACATACACACTTATTACATACACACTTACATATATTACATCAAAAGACACACACCTTATTATTATTATTACACCTTACACACATATTAATTTTACCACACATATTATTATTATTACCTATTATTATTATTAATTTTATTATTATTATACACTTTATTATTATTATTATTATTATTAATTTTATTATTATTATTACACACACATCTTTTTATTATTATTATTATTCCTATTATTATTATTAATATTATTAATTTTATTATTATTATTAATATACACTTATTATTATTATTAATATTACATCAAAAAATACACACACACACCTTTAATATTATTATTATTATCTATTATTACACACACTTTATTTCATTACACTTATCATTAATATCATTGACCTCAATAATAATATCCTATCAATAATAACACACCCTATCATCATTATCATTAATTCCATTACTATCATTATCATTACAACCACACACACACAATACACACACCTTATCATTATCATTATTATATCCATTGACACACACACACCCATTACACACACACCTTAATACGTCACACATTATCATTAATCTTTAATACACACACACTTAATAATATCATTGACCTATCATTAATATATATTAACTTATCAATAATATTAATCTTAATAACACACACACCTTACTATATATCATTAATCTTATCATTATCATTATCATTAACTTATCATTAATATCAATAATATCTTATCATTAATATTAACTTAACACACACACACACACCCTATCATTAATATATAATAATCTAATATCATTAATATCACATTATCATTATCATTATCATCATTAATAATAATATATAATATCATTATCATTATTATTACTAATATCATTAATATCATCATCATCATCATCAGTAGTAGTATCATCATCATCATCATCAGTAGTAGTATCATCATCATCATCAGTATCATCAATATCATTAACCTCATCATCATTACTACTAACTTTCATCATTACCACACCTTTATCATTATTATTAATTTACCACACACACCTTATCATTATTACGACCCTATCATTAATAACTTACTACATTATTAATCTTTATCATTAAGACCCTATTATTATTACTACCATACACATTAATTTATTATTAATATCTATCATTATTTATTGACCTATCATTACTATCATTATTACTGAATAATAATATTTTTGAGAGAGGGAGAGAGAGGGAGAGAGAGGGGAGAGAGAGGGAGAGAGAGGGAGAGAGAGGGAGAGAGAGGGAGAGAGATGGAGAGAGATGGAGAGAGATGGAGAGATGGAGAGAGATGGAGAGAGATGGAGAGAGATGGAGAGAGATGGAGAGAGATGGAGAGAGATGGAGAGATGGAGAGAGATGGAGAGATGGAGAGAGATGGAGAGAGATGGAGAGAGATGGAGAGAGATGGAGAGAGATGGAGAGAGATGGAGAGAGATGGAGAGAGATGGAGAGAGATGGAGAGAGAGGGAGAGATGGAGAGAGATGGAGAGATGGAGAGAGATGGAGGGGAGGAGAGAGGGGGAGAGAAGGAGAGAGAGAGAGAGAGAGAGAGAGAGAGAGAGAGAGAGAGAGAGAGAGAGAGAGAGAGAGAGAGAGAGAGAGAGAGAGAGAGAGAGAGAGAGAGAGAGAGAGAGAGAGAGAGAGAGAGAGAGAGAGAGAGAGAGAGAGAGAGAGAGAGAGAGAGAGAGAGAGAGAGAGAGAGAGAGAGAGAGAGAGAGAGAGAGAGAGAGAGAGAGAGAGAGAGAGAGAGAGAGAGAGAGAGAGAGAGAGAGAGAGAGAGAGAGAGAGAGAGAGAGAGAGAGAGAGAGAGAGAGAGAGCACCTATTTGCAGGAGATTGGCAAAGCCTAGAAATGTACAAAACCCTTGAGAATGCACAAGAATTACTGGTGAATTATTCAAAGGAAACAACAGGGGCTTTTACCTGTGGCCCCTAAAATCACAAGCCAGCCTCCCTATAGGCCCGGTCACACCTTTGACGTTTTAGCCAACGTATGCCCATTTTTGATTTTTTTTTCTAAAACGCTGGCACACGCGAATACTGCTATGGGTAAGTTTTGATAACATTGAGAGCACGCTGAAAAACACCGCCATACGTCATTGTATGCTGGCTTTTAAACGTTGTAATTTTTGGTTGTCCTCAAAATTTTTCATGCTTGAAATTCTCATGACGTATGCCTGCGTATGACTCATAATGTCTGGCCACGCTTTCGGCCACAAGTTGTGTTGCACGGCCTGCGATCGCAGCAGACGTCACTGATGAGCGTTAACGGTAAGTTAATTCAAGTTGAGACACGCCGAGGTAATGTTTAGCATCCCCGAAACTTATTTCTAACCTATGACACGTGTTGTTGGCACGTTACGCGTATCGTTGCCACGCATCGACAGACGTTACTTTTAAGCTACCTTTCATAGGCTGAAAGATGTCGGTATGATGGATCGCCCTTAAGGGCTACCACTCGCCACGGCCAGAGCCACTCATTTGCAGCATTCTTCAAACTTTTCCTTGGCATGACGAGGATGTTCACACTTCGACGTCTAGTTTTGGCTATGATTCCAATTGTACATTGGCAGCGTCTATTTAAAAATAGTCGAGTTTGAGCGTTTTAACACGTTCAGAAGAAACGCTTCAAAACTATTGAACTGGGCTATGATGAGATAAACTCTTGAACTGGGCGATGATGAGATAAACATATTGAATTGGGCGATGATGAGATCAACTATTGAGTAATTTAAAGTAATTTAGAGCAATATAAAGAGAGTAATGTATCATTAAGATTACAACAGGAATGAGCGGGACCTCTATATTTAGCAGTAAAATGACAACATCCCTAACTTTCAATTCCTCAATTTCCTCCTCCTCACAAATAAGTGACAGATATTGTTCTATCTAAATTCTAATTTTTCTTCTTCGGTTAATTTCATGGGTTCATTTGTTTCTTTCATTAATTTAGTTAGGTCTTGCGAGTACAAACCCTTTCTCATAGTTTTACAAACTCTTGTGAAGATTTTTTTTCCAATGTATTGTTCAAGTTTATTATTCTTTTCTCCCAACAGATGATTTGATATAATAACAGAAACCACAAGGAATATGTTTTTGATATTTATTTCTATGTGATTCTTTTGGATTCGGAGAAGCAGTATTTTTCTTTTTTAGGATATATCTAAAATCAGCATATATCACAAATGGGTGCATGATAGATTTATGATAATCTTCAAAATAAATCTTTTTCACCAGGTTTAGGCATTGTAATTACAGATGATTTATGATTACTGCAATATTTTGAATGTTGTTATTATCATTCTTTTGTATGAAATTAATTAAGACATCGCTTTCAAGGATATATTTTGTTTGTTGTTCTGAATACCTGAGAAGAGACACCTTGATAAAATTATTGATGTATGTGTAATGTGAATTCTTTCCAACACTACAAAATATAAACGATCAATGTGTGTTTCTACATTTTTATCGTTGTTTGGAAATTTTTTAATATTTGGAACTTTTGTTTTTATCCGTTAATCCAAATATATTAATGGAAAGATTTTTTCTTTTTCTCAAATTTAGGAATATGTGTTTGTGGCATTGGGAATTTAAAATCTTTAATGTCCAAGGTATTCTCATATATTTCATATATTGTTTTACTCTTTCTGAATTATATTTTGCGGATGTAAGTGAGCAAGAACAGACCAGAGAAAACATTTTATTGTCATTGTTCTTAATATTAACAACTTCACTTCTTTTAGTTTTGTATCTTTTGGTTATTCAAATGTAAAGAGGAAGCTTTAAGAGGGTTTGATTTTTAATGTGTGTTATAAAAAGATGATTATTTTTTAACATTAAACTAATTTCCTACCACTGTATTATCAACATCCTCCTCTTATGTCTTGATAGTTCTTCATAAACCTCACTTATTCAAAAAATTTTAAATTATGTTATAAAAATGAAGATTCGTTCTCATATAAGGAGTTTGTTCATATTGTGTTTTCATATTCATTTTCACTACCATATAAAACCCCAAAGTTTTCATTTCTTTTTAATGTCTTTTTAATAACCTTTTCAACATCAGATTTCACTATTTTAATTGATTCAGCTATTGATGATGGACCGGTTCTCCAAATTGAAAAATCCTTATTTTTATATGCCCTTTAAATGCCCCATCAGTGTTTTCAAGATATTAGTCTCCCTTTACTTTTAAACTCATTTTTCTTGTGTTTTTGTGATTGAAGATGTCTATTATAACTACTCTTCAAAACATCTTTGAGCAGATATCACAATGTTTTCTTTCCAACTCAAGAGGAGATATTTGATGAAATAGATTAAATGTGTTTGTTGGTTCTGAGGTGTTTTCTATAAAATTTATATTCGTGATGACAAACATCATTAGCACGTTGTATTCACCATATTTATAGAATAAAAACTTTGCTTAAAACTAAAATTTTCTTGATGAAAATTATGTTTAATATATGGGTGAATCTGTGCTTAAAACCATTTTATCCTCCAACTTTTTCACTTCATAAATACAATGTTTCAAGACACAAAAGATACAAGTTTCAATCAATCTCTTCATTTATTAAAGATACTGAGAAATATGTCAAGGATGAAAAATTGAATAAAGATAAATATAACAACTATTGGATAAAAACAAATATGGTGAATAATATGAGTTCTTCAATTTCCTTCAGTGGAAGGGATTTTTGGTATACCTGGAAGAACATCAATTAAGGTATCTCACACAAAGGTTTCTCCTCTCCTTCTTGGCAATATATTCAAAACTAGAAAAAGCAATGAAACAAGAAAAAGTATCAAAAAATAAAACCTTATGGATGAAGCTTTCTTTGGAAAGAAAAAGATAAGACCATCTGTAATATGCAAGGAGAAATTTTGTATTTTTTTCAACAACCCGAAAGATATAAATCCTGATGAAATAAAAGATGTCATTATATCAGATGAAATGACATTTCATTCAATTTTAGTTCAGGATCACTTTAAAATTAACTTTAATACAAAAAATGTAGCAGTTGCATTCGTTAAGTTAATGAAAAAAGTAGAGAGGTATCGATGGTAATGTTTTTTCTACTAATTAAATATGAATCAATATTTAACTGAAGATTTTGAAGATTATGAGAGTGATTATGATACAGAGTTTGCATTCAAATGATAGTTATGATACCGAGTTTCTGTTCAAACGTTAGTTATGAAAGTATAGATGATTCTTAAAAGTATCATCAAGATGATTTCGAAGATGAATTTCAGTTTAAGTAAAGTTTTACTTCATAAATATGAATAATTTACTCCATTTTGAGCCTCTTGAATTCCCTGATTCTCCAACTGACAAAATTTCATAATTGTCCTGGCGCGCGGTAAAAGACGGGGATGAAACATGAGTCAAAAGCCTATAAACAATGTATATTCTGTGATTATCTTCTAATTACTGATAATAAAAAAATATAAAAAGGGAAAATAATTATTTTAGATTTACACTAAAAATGAATTACTTTTAAAAGATTGATTAGAGAAATGAATGTAAAGTATGAGGGGTGATAACACACCTTTCCTTACAAGGGAAGAAACTGAACGTGATAGGAGAAATGCTCAAAGGATTGTTGTTATATGTTATTACCTTTCGCATTCTCCGCGTAAAGGTTATGTTTTGGTCGGCGTGTATTTATTTATTTATTTATTTATTTATTTATTTGTAATCTTGTGATTCGTCACCAGCAATAACCAGTAGCAACCATAAAAAGCAACCAGCAATAACTCAAAAGTATTAAACCGAATTGTACGAAATTATGGTGCGATGATTGGTTATTAGCCAGGAAGCATTTGCATTAGATTTTTTGGGATCGTTCGGTCAATGGTCAAGGTCAAGGTCACGAAAAGGTCAAAATCGTCTTTTACGATAACACGGTCAATTTTTATTCAATTTGCATGCAAATCAACGCCTCAAAAATGTTCAAAATTCAATGCCTCATCTTGTGTTATGCAATATGACACAATTTAATGTTTTATACTCTTGTTACCGGGTTAGGGGTCAAAGGACAGGGGGGGGGTCACGACCTTTGGTAAAATACGTGTTTGTCATAACGCGTCAATTTTTGTCCGCTTAATACGAACCCCAGCACAAAAAATGTTCAGAATTTAAATGCCCAATCTCATGACATAATGACGCCATAACACATGTCAACGGTTGGGGCAAAATGTCGGGGGCGGTCACGCCCTTGAAAAATATGCGGTTTTCGGCATAACGCAGTCAATTCTTATTCGATTTTGCATGAAACCAGTATCAAACCAGTTCCCCACACTACGCTCAAGAACAAAAAAGTAGTGGCGGTGAAGGTATGCCTCTATGAGTGCCCGTTCTAGTTCATGGATGTGATTTTCAGGGAAATATCAATACAAGATATTGCATAAACAAAATAATGGATTTTCTTGAAATTAAAACTGGAACTTAGTAGATAAAAATATAGAGTTTCTAAAAAAGCCAATAATAAATTAAATAACTTGTTTTCCAAATATATAAATGAAATTGATTTTTTACCCATTTGGGAAAATAAGATAAAATTTAACAAACTATAAAAATCTCCCAAATTCATAAAGATGCCCCCATAGTTGGTTCAAGTGGATGTGGAAAAAGCTGCTTACTTTTGAAGATGCTTCTGACTCCCAACTTTTTAGATTGGCGATAATTTAATAATTTTCACTTAAGTCGAGTTTTCAACCCGAGTATCAACTACTCTCACAAGGTTTTAATGCTGGTCTTCAAAATAAGATTCTTCTTCTTCTTCTTCTTCTTTCTGGCTGCTCCCTTTAGGGGTCGCTACAGCGATCATCCGTATGATCCGCATTGTGATTTGGCACATGTTTTACTGATGCCCTTCCGGACGCAACCCTGGTCGCCTCTACGACACAGGGATATGGTACACCTATTTTTAACCGGTATACACCGGCCCAGTATACTGGTACTCATTTCGGCCACCTCGGAAGGATGACAGGCTGAGTCAACCCCCTGGTGTATTAATTCAGTGGCTCAACGGGGCTTGAACTCAGGACCTTTTAATCCCAAGCCGCTGCCCTAACCACTGGCGCCAACAATTGTGCTCTTCAAAAAACAAGATATAATCGGTTTATTTAAACTTCAAAAAAACCTAAATGATTACCACATTGAAGATATAATTAAACTATTTTGTAATACACAGAAATGCAAAAAGAACCAAAACCGATAACTTGTATTCTTACTGATAATACGGATGATATACCATCTCCCCAAGATTTGGATAAATCTAAAAGGAATGTCGTTATCTTTGATGATTGTGTTAATGAGAGAAACCAATTTGGTAATGGATTGACTCAACTACACAAGAGGGAGACATTCTTCCTTGTAATTGTATTTATCTTTACACAATCGTATTTCTTCATAACTTCCTCGCTGCTTCCATCAGAAACAAATGCTTAATACTTTTATTCTATTCAAGTTAAATTCAATAGATATTAACAATGTTTAGAGAGACAATTGTTCTACATTATGTAGTAAAAAAGGAATTTGGGGATTACATGAAACACACGACTGAAAAAATATAAATATATTGTTGTGAAACAAGATGAGATATTAAATGATATTTTTCAATAAATAAATGGAAACAAAAGAAAGAGCAAGATTTTAGGGAACATCAAGAGTTGGTTTCAAAAGTTGTAAAACAAGAGGAAGACATAAAGAAGAAACGTTAAAACAAAAACTAACTGGGTGAAGAAGCATTTGAAAGAAAACAAGATACATTTTTTAAACCACTTTTAAAAACTTCCCAAGAAAAAATTATAGATGTTTCCACAGTTCCCACAATAAAATATACTCCGAGAAAGCTCCAAATGTTAAAAGATTTCAGTCAAATGACGGAGGAAGAATTACAGGAGCATATAGGAGAATTAGAATATGACATGAAGGATTATTTCAACAACTGGAAGTGAGATGAATCAACCCCCTGATTATATTGAGAATGCTCTTCAAAACATTGAATATTCAGCGGATTCTAAAACCAAAAACAGGACTCATTCCAACAGAACACCCAGCAATATTTCATCTTGTTCAAGAAAAGGTATTGATATTAAATGATTAATTAAGGTTCTTGAGTTCTGCACAACCTCCCCGTCAAACTAACTCCGAGATTAATGTTTCTTCTCACAAAAGATGGGAAGACAAGGTTCCACTGTGAGGGATGAATCAAAGTATATTGATAAACCATTGGATATGAAAAAATAAAGATGATAAAGTATATATTGATCTGGTTGAACTCTGTTGACTATGGGGTTATTCTTTCTGGTAAAAGTAGGAAGAATGGAGAAGAAGAAACACATAATTCAGGTTTTATGTATCCTTAGTTCAGGTGTTAGTTTTCTTCCAAATGAACCAACACAATTAGTTGGATAGACTGTTATTGTTGTTAAGCAGGAAGAAGGCTGGAAATAACAATTGCTTTAATGAAGCATCAGCCATTTTAGACCAGTTGACGAACATGAAAAATAATTAATAAATATCAATATAAAGACATTATATCTCACATTAACAAGATGAGAAGCACAATCCTTCGTTTCACTCTCACAACAAGCGACTCACACAACTTCATTCCCATACGCAATACAACTTGACACAACAAAAGAATATGAAGAATATTTATTGTCCAAGGCATCTTATAATACCTTATTTCATATAACCGAGAAAAATGACAAGTTTAGTTATAATCCGGGAAGTGGATACAAAACGATAAATGTCTCACCCGGAGCATAAGGAGATTTCTCAAATATCTTCCGAAATTGCTCATCTTATGAAAAAAGAACAGTTTGATGACCCAAAAAATATTGTTATAGACATTCAAAAAATATACTTCAAAATCAACGATTAAACTGAAAAATAACTACAAGGTTGATTTCACAATTGATAATTCATTTAGAGAGATATTGGGATTCTCCTCAAAAAAAAAGATTGAAACTAATGGGACGTTTTACAGTGATAATGTCATTCAAATATCCCCCAGGAACAAATCTTCGGTATTAGTTCACTGTGATTTGTTTGATGGTGCTAATAAAGATGGAATAAAAACAAATGCAATATTTTCCTTCAGTGCATACTCAACCCCAATTGGTTATTATGAATTCAATATGGAACCCAACAATTTGGTTTATCTCCCTGTGTCAGGATAAACCATACACAGAGTAAATTTTAGGAAAAACCGACCAAGATAACTACATGATTTTTTTTAATGGAGATGTTATATCCATTTGAATTCACCTCTGTGAAGTTTTCCAATAAATAAATATGATGGTTATTGTGAGGAAACACGAGTTGGGAAAATACAAAAAATAATTACAGGGGATGGGTTGTTCCTTTCCCCATACTACATAAGGGCGAAGGTTTGCATCTTGGTGGAGGATACTATAAACCTAAGAGACAAAGGGGTGTCAGGACATCAATTTAGAGGAGATGGGATAATTGATACTCTAATGGGTATTGGTTCAACTCTTCTTGAAACATAAAGACCTCAATTGGTTCAACTGCTTCTGATGTGGGAAATGTAGCAAGGTGCGATAAAGAGTATAAAGGTGGCATGCCCAAAAAAGGAATCCTTCATAAATTACAAGCAATAAAAGAAATTAAAAAATGGCAAAACTCTGGTTGTCTCCCCAAGAATGACAGAAAATAATTGGAATACTTGGATCAGGGTTTCAAAAGTGAATATCGTTTTCCCTAAATAAATACAAGTATGGAAGCAATTGATAAGGTATCTATGATTTAGGATGATACTATTATCATATCAAACTCCACTAAAAAGAAGATTACTTCAAGGTAAATGCAATAACTGGAAGAGACTGGAATGCAAATGGAACAAAAAAGTTTTGAAAAGAAATAATCAAATAAACCTATTTGAATCTTTCCGAAAAGTTTCTTGTTAAAAATTTAAATTCACTTCGGCTAGGGAATAACACAAACGCTACACTCGTGAATGATTTCTTCTGGAAAATGTTTGATAGTGTTCGTTTGTACATTGGAACACAAGAACTTGAAGCGGTTGATTATGTCTCTGTTGTATCTGAAATGATGAAATTTACACTATATACATGTGAGTGATAGAATAGGAAAGGGGGCTGTTGAAAGTTTGATTCTGGATATGTCAACGGGAAAACCACAGACCCTGGATATACTCAAAGGAAAACAAACATATAATGATGGTTCAAAAGCAGTTTAATAGTTTGACTGTGGCAGTTCCTCTTAAAGGCTTATTTGGATTTTTGTGATCATGATAAAGTTCTGTATGGTCTTAAAATTAGATTTCAATGACAAAGGAATGATAATGAAAAATAGATTACTTTTTTGGTGTTGGTCGTGCTTTTGGTGAGCAGAATAAATTTGTACTTGATGACATGAGTTGGTATATGAGTGAATATACTCCTAATCTTAAAACAGAAGAGATGCTGGAACAGAAGACTGAACTCAAAGAAACCACTCAGTGTATCATACCTCAAAAGAAGATGTCAACACAGTAACCTAAACCAAACCACTTACACGTGGAATTTAGGTGTTCTTGAAGGAAAGCCACGATATCAGTGGATCATTTTTTAAAAAAGCCAGATGGTGATACTCCGACTGGATAAGAATAATGCTTTGAGTACGTTCAGGTGAAACAACTTTGTGTTTCTCCAGATGGAACATTTTATCCACGAGATAGATTGGAAATTAATTGGGAAAAATGATTTTGCTGAAGCATACAAGTCTTACCAAAAGGTATGCGAAATTAATGGAAATAAAGAACCTATTTTGGATATGACAGCATTTAAAAGTTTGTATACAATCTATGCATTTGACCTGAGTGCTCAAAAGGAAACTATAAAGTTCAATCGAGTGGATACGTCCCTATACATTGAAAGAGGAGAGAGAGTGAAGAAGCTGATGCATATTATTTGCTTTTGGAAGAAATGAATTACAGATTAATACAGATAAATGTTAAGTGATTAGTCTCACATAATTTTTTGTTAAACAAATGAGAGTCAAAGTACCAACTGGGGTATATAAGTGCCAATTCAAATCAATCTTCATAAACTATCATCTTGTGTTCAAAATCAAAAGCCTTGTACGATTAACATTAATACAATTCAGAGAAAAGGGAGCAGTAAGAATCGATGTTTTGCTCACAAGAGAACAGGTTAAAATCTTTGAACGATACTGGGTCACTTAAAATTAAAATGTCAAAACCAATGTTGAAAAAATATTCAAGAAGAGAGACGAGTGGAGGATTTGTCCCATTTCTAATTCCTTTATTTGCTGATTCAAGTGTGGTTGGAGCATTGGACGGGTGGTATTTCAACAGCGGTGAAAACTGCCAACAAAGGGAAGGCTCAACTCCCGGCTCAAAAATAATTAGAAAGACATACCAAAGAGTTGGAGAAACAAATTCGTGGAAGTGGTGTCAATTGTAGATTTTTGCTGAAAAAACTTGAAGGTTCGCCCTTGATAAAGCGAGATTGTTAGTTGGAGATATTCTTTCTTCTATGGCACAAGCAGGTGTAAAAATTAATGAAAAGGGGTAATTGATTGTATCTTTCTAACAAATAAAACAGCATTGATGAGTGGTTTAAAGAATTTGGAAAAAGAATACAACATCAGATTTACAACTTGTCAAATATTGTAAGAAATTAAAAATTCATAATGTGGTTATTTGTCTGGAGAGATGAATTAACAAACGTGCCTAAACATACAAAGAATATTATTATGAACTTAGAAGATAATAATGGGAACGTTTCTCATTGGGTTTGTATTTTTATTGATCAAGACAAATAATTATTTTGATAGTTTGGTCTTCCACCACCAGTTGAAGTCATAAAACTCTTACAGAATGGTGTTTATCAAACATTTCAAGTCCAAGAATTAAATTCCAAGTGTTGTGATCAATGCTGTCTAAATATATTATTTCAACTCAACAAAAATAATTTTTTTAAGACATTATTTTTTAATCTAATATAGATGACTTATGTTAAAAGATGGTCCTATCTTTTGGTGTATCCCAAGAACTGGATATTGATTTATCAAATTATTACACAAAAGGCACAGGCTGAACGACATAAATATAATATGCAAATTCAAAAAAAATATTAATTTGAAAATAAACAGGTAAATTAAAAATTATCCAAGCCCGGACTGATGTGAATGACTTGGTGAGATTAAGTGATTTATCACAATATATATATATATATATATATATATATATATATATATATATATATATATATATATATATATATATATATATATAAATAGATATCCTTAAATAAACGGGCCGCGGTATTCCAAAGATACAGAAGTGTTGGTTTCCATCTCCAGGTCATACAGAATTCAGTGTTCGAATTAAAATAATTTTTTATAAAGAAGGGCGTATCGTTTGCATGAAAATAGAACAATGGGGGTATGATATGAATGATTTAGGGTATAATTGGTCATTTAAAATTGACCTTGAAGACCTGGAACAATTAAATCAGTCTCATAAGGAAGAATATTATCCACTTGGTATAGAGAATGAGTTTTGTGGAGTCACCATTAGTAAACAACAAATAAAAGAATTTTATAAGGGTAAATATAATTATGGTTTTTGCCCAAGTTTATATCATGAAAAACAGAAAAACAGGATTATTTTATTTATTTCGTAATAAATTTCATTACTTTCCGTGAAAGTAATTACTTTTACTTAAGTAACACTGTAAAGTAAGATATTTTCGTAAAGTTAATTTTTCAAGTTCAGCCGATTGACATGGGGCCAACGCCATCATAAATAGAATGAGAAAAATAATGCTACAGTCAATTGAAGACAATGACTTCCAACTTCCTGGTTTCTGAATTCATAACGCCATCACCTGATTGGCAGAACGCTAATTTTTCACCAGCCGATTGACATGGGACCAACTGAATTTGCTCGATAATGAGAAATTAATCACCACAGTCAATTGAAGACAATGACTTCCGGACTTCCTGGTTTTCGAATTATGACTTATGCATTCGGCCACACTTTTAGTAACGTTAATTTTTCAAGTTCAACCGATTGACGCGGGGAAAATGCCATTTGCAATAGAATGAAAAAATAGTGCTGTAGTTAATTCCAAATTCCCGTTTCCGAATTATGACAGCGCATTCAACACACACTTAATATAGGCCCTATTCACATCAACAAACGCCTCTTTTAATGCACATGATTAACACAAGTCATATTTTATTGTACATACAGGTAGTCATCGACTTCCGACGGAAGAACCTCCCAATTTCTAACTTACTGGCATTTTTCAAACTATGCGAAATTGATTACTTTGCTCGAACTCTACTGTATGCTCAGGTGCCAACGTATTTCACTTGGAACCTCGAGTCAGAAACGTTGGAACAGGAGGAAGCAAGGTTCAGGAAGTTCCAGGATATCCTGGTTTTTACAAATCTGACGACAATGGGTCTAGTGTAATACAGTACATCCCACTAATTTTGAGTGTTTCTGCGTCCGCCTTCTCCTGCATGTGAAACGAGAGGTCCAATGAGTTTCACCTACCTGAGAACAGTGGACGGGCAAATTTGCAGCACATTCCGTGAGGCTTGCAATCTCCTCGGACTCGGAGAAGATGACGCCCATTGGAATGCCACGCTTGAAGAGGCAACTGTTTCTCAATCCCCATCTAATCATGAGGTATCTATTTGCTACACATGATAACTGGGTGTGAGATGTCAGATCCCAAGAGCCTATATGGGGACATTCACAAAGAGGCCCTGTCTGAGGACAAAAACAGCGTCCAAAGTGAACATCCCCAAGAGGACATCCAGTACACACACCAGATGTGTTCACGAAGCTCTGATATACATTGAAGATTTGGTATTATACATGAGCGGGAAAGATTTAACTAAGTGGGAATTTCCCTCTTCTAATAGGTCTGAAAGCGCTACCATCAGTAGAGAATGGTTCCGTGAAACAAACTACAACACAGATACTCTCGGAAAGTTTGTTTCTGACAATGAGCCGCTTCTGGTACAGGATCAGAGTAATGCATATCAACTGATTTCTGAAGCGGTTCAAGAGGGAAGTGGTGTGGATATTTTCTTGGACACCCCGGGTGGTACTGGCAAAACATTTGTCCTCAACCTTTACTTGCTAAGATGAGGAGCCGCCAGAAAAAAGATCGCATTAGCCGTTGTTGCTTCATCCGGTATAGCCGCAACACTACTTTCAGGTGGCCGCACAGCGAATTCTGCTTCTCTTTTAAATTGCCTCTCTTGACTTAGCTACAATGGAATATCCGGTTTGGTGGCATTGGCAATCAAACTGAAGCAACAAAAGTACTGAAGAATTGTGACCCTCATAGTTTGGGATGAAGGTACGATGTCGCCTAAGGATGCATTCGGAAGTATTATATAGAACTCTCTGCGATATTTAAGAGGAGTAGACTGCCTTCCATAGGTGGAGTTACGCTGGTTATTTCTGCGTGGGGCTATCAGACAAACTTTACCTGTAGGTGCCCCGTGGCAATTCCAACTGATGAAATGAAAGCTAGTTTAAAAAATCTTCATACCTCTGGACATTCGTACAAACTATTCATCTCACAACAAACATGAGGCTCAAATTATATGGTGATTTAGATGCTGGTATTTTCAAGCACAATTACTTCTCAAACTTGGAAATGGTGAAATCCCGAACACAAATGTTGTAATATCTATTCCCGATGACTGTGGTACAATAGTTTCATCTCTGGAAGAATTAGAGGCTCATGTGTATCCCAATTTAGCTACTAATTATAAAAACATACAGTGGCTCTGTGAAAGAACAATCCTGGCTCCACTTAATGAAACAGTCCGTGTAATAAACCATCAGTTATTACAAGTAGTTCCTGGCGAACAACATAGTCAATACAAGTCTATTGACACCACACTGGATACTGAGCAAGCCATACATTATCCCACAGAATTTCTAAACTCATTGGAATTACCAGGATTGCCTCTGTACACTCTGTCGTTAAAAGTTGGATGCCCTATTATGTTATTACGTAATCGAGATGCAGTACCCAAAACTTTGCAACGGAACTAAACTGATTGTGAAAAGACTACTTCTAATTTCACATGTAACTGAGGCCACAATCATGACAGGATGTGCTAAAAGGAGAAGGGCCCATTCCGCGAATTCCACTCATTCCATCAAATTCAACGATTGAATTTAAGAGACTACATACCTCCTGTATGCCTGTGCTTTGCAATGTCTATCGATAAGCAACAAGGACAGTCATTGGAAAAGTAGCAGTCCTTGAATTATCCACTCCTTGCTTTTCCCATGGTCAGCTATATGTGGGATGCTCCAGAGTGGGATCATCGGAGGCTTTATGCATATTGGGTCAGCACCAAAGGGCAAGACATAAAATATTGTTTATCCTCGAGCATTCCACTAAAATTAATGAGCTACTCTGCTGATTTTACAAAAGGGAATAGGATGCGCGATGAAGGAAATACATATGTTGCTGGTGAAAAAGGAAATACATGTTGCATGGTGAAAAAAACATGAAAAATGTTGCTATGAAGGAAATACATGTTGCTGGTGGTGGGAAATCAAAAATGGTGGTGGTGGTTTGTATATATACATATTACAGATATAAATAGAATGGTGATGGCGTATGGCGTATGTGTATAATATTTTTATAATTAAATGGTTATGGGCTATGTAGATATTTTATAGAATGGTTAAGTGGGCGTAGGTATGTTGCAACTTCGTATACATAATATAACATAATTTTTTTATCAGGATAACAGACGCAAATAAATCAAATATGCTGGGCCAGGCTGGGTTATGCCCGACGTATAAAATTAAGTTACAAATGATGATGATGAAACCAGCCTCACATTGTTGAGGCATTATGGTTTTTTATCTGATGCGGCAATAAATCTTAACATTTTTGAACCTTTGAGTCTTCTGCATATAAAACATGGCGGGAAAATATAATATTATAGTGGTGATGAAAAAAATACAATGGTGGCAACCTCTACCGGCAAGAAGGCTTAAAGAAAATTGTCATTTTGTGTCCAAGCATACCTTCGAAAAGGGGTTTTCGCATTTTAATAAATATGTTCTACAACATGTTGAACAGGTATTTTCAAGAAAAACATTGGCATCATGCTGATGTTGATAAACTGACAACTTCAGATTTAATTGGGATGTTAGATAATGAAAAAAATTATAAAGTTAAGAAAACGTAAAGGCTCTTTTAGAAATGCAAAATAAATTTTATTGGTTTCCCTGTTGTAAAAAAAATATTGTGGATACAGGAATAACAAGAAATCCTGATGAATATATGTATGATATTCTATGGCGTGTAAGCGATTCAAGGATAGTAAGGGACGAGGAAATTGAAGAGAGAGAAGAGGAGGAAAAGGAGAAGAGAGAGAAGGAGGGAGAGGGAGAAGAAAGAGAAAGCGGAAAGGGAGAAGAAAGAGAAGGAAGAGAGAGAGAAGAGAGAGAAGGAGAGAGAGAAGAGAGGGAGAGAGAAGGAGGAGAGGGAGGAAAGAGCGAGACTGAATAAATATGAAAATATGGAAACCAGTGAGACAGGAAAAGATTGGTGGTAGTTACAGAAAATAACTCAACCCACCGAGGAGGAAAACAAAGAATTGACAAGTCTATAAGCAGTATTTTCGACAAGAACGTTAACATCAAGCTTTCATGGAGAGGATATTGGATGTTAATTAAAGCTTTTTTTTTATTTTTTTCTTTAAATAAATGAGGGGAGAGAGTGAAGGCATTTCTAATGATTCTTTATGTTTTAAAAATTAAGATTCAAATGTGCATGTTGGAAACTAAAAAGGTTTTTGGCACTCTGTCAGAATTTTTCTCTAAGTAAATAAATGAGTTATTGTCTCAAATGTAAAAAAGAAAAACTAATACTAAAAATATCTCGTATTTTAAAAGTAAAAATAACAGGGTTATACAAAAAGGTATATGTCAGGTGTGTGGTTCAAAAAATATCAATTTACCTCCAAACACAAACTCTGAGGAGATATACAAAAGTTTTTATCAGGAAGTAATTTATTAGACCTACTGGAATACCTGTAATTTCATCTAACAGGGTATTTCTTTCTGTGGTCCAGGTACACAAACTTGGACAAAAGATTAGATGAGGCAGACAATCTTAAACCATGGAGCAAACCCATCAATAGGGTTGATGAAGTGTGCATTAAAAATTTATATATTTATCACGGGAATACCAATAACGTTAAAGAAAAGTACGAAGCCGATAGAGAAATGTTGTATAATTTGTCTCTGATACAAAATCCAACCTTGAAAGAGAGAAAAAAGTGTTGATCGGTTCATCGTGAAGAAGATGAGCAAAAAGCTAAATTGAAAGTTGGACTTGGAAATTCAAAAAAAACTAATAGGCTCCAAATGATGTCATGGGTTAAGATTGAAGAGCAATCATTGATGAATTACGTGAAACAGTATCTTCACAAAGTTTCAGAGAAGGAAGTGTCAATTCTAAGGAAGTAGATTATATCAGGTCCGCTGATTTGATTGAACTCAATAATGATAAGGAGTACAAGTATGCTTTAACTGTTATCGATTTGAGGAGTAGATGCATTACGCGCGGTCCCTTTAAAAAACAAAACAGGTGATACTCTTATGTTATCCTTTCAACAGATGTTTAATAAAAGTAAGAGAAAAACCTAAAAAATTGTGGACTGATGAGGGTCGAGAGTTTTATAACAAGACATTTATGAATTTTCTAAAAAATAACAGTATTACATTATACAGTACCTTTAATGAAGGGAAGGCCATTGTATTGAACGCTTTAATCGCATCTTTAAAAGAGAGATTATATAGTGAAAATTCACATAACTCGGTTCACAACAATGGTCATCTTTAGTTCAGGATATTGTGGATAAGTATAATGACACGCTTTCACAGGTCAATAAATATGAAACCATCAGAAACATTTACAAAATTAAAATATGAAAAAGAGATTAATGTCAGAAAACCTCAAGTTCAAAGTTGGTTGATATAGTAAGAATATATAGGTGGAAATCTCATTTTGAAAAAAGGTTATAATAAAACGATGGACGAACAAACTTTTTAAAAATTGTTTATGTAATAGATGCAGTTCCTTGGACTTAAAAGATATATGATTTGGAAGGGGAAGAGATTTTAGGTTCATTTTATTCACAGAAATTTTACAAAAGACAAAACTAAGCAGATAAGCATCACCATGGGAGAAATGGGTTGTCCCTTCACTCCTTCCTACTATAAGACCTTTGTGGACACCAGAGGGCCAAGTCCGAGGTGTGGCAACAGTATATAATGTGTGACAGGGGGGACGTTTTTAGATCTAGGAACCTCTAAACACAGAATCCTCAACTGAATAGTCAAGGCTTAACTTTTGTTTGTTGGTGTGTGTGTGTGTGTGTGTGTGTGTGTGTGTGTGTGTGTGTGTGTGTGTGTGTGTGCTTGTGTGTGTATGTATGTATGTGTGTGTGTATGTATGTATGTTTGTGTGTATGTATGTATGTGTGTGTATGCGTGTGTGTGTGTGTGTGTGTATGTGTGTATGTATATGTATGTGTGTATGTATGTGTGTGTGTGTGTGTGTGTGTATGTGTATGTATGTATGTGTGTGTATGCGTGTGTGTGTGTGTGTGTGTGTGTGTGTGTGTGTGTGTGTGTGTGTGTGTGTGTGTGTGCAATGGGAGCAATGGCTTGGCGTTTCACTCTTCTCCTACTATACACCATTGTGGATTCTCGAGGGCCAAGTCCGAGGTGTATAACAGTATATAATGTGTCAAGGGG
>NW_028222496.1:20000-27500 GCF_056783735.1 Eptatretus burgeri | reverse complement strand
CTCTCTACATCTCTCTCTCTCTCTCTACATCTCTCTCTCTCTCTCTCTCTCTACATCTCTCTCTCTCTCTCTCTACATCTCTCTCTCTCTACATCTCTCTCTCTCTCTCTACATCTCTCTCTCTCTCTACATCTCTCTCTCTCTCTACATCTCTCTCTCTCTCTACATCTCTCTCTCTCTCTACATCTCTCTCTCTCTCTACATCTCTCTCTCTCTCTACATCTCTCTCTCTCTCTACATCTCTCTCTCTCTACATCTCTCTCTCTCTACATCTCTCTCTCTCTCTACATCTCTCTCTCTCTACATCTCTCTCTCTCTCTACATCTCTCTCTCTCTCTACATCTCTCTCTCTCTCTCTCTACATCTCTCTCTCTCTCTCTCTACATCTCTCTCTCTCTCTCTCTACATCTCTCTCTCTCTCTCTCTCTACATCTCTCTCTCTACATCTCTGTCTACATCTCTCTCTACATCTCTCTCTACATCTCTCTCTCGACATCTCTCTCTCGACATCTCTCTCTCTACATCTCTCTCTACATCTCTCTCTCTACATCTCTCTCTCTACATCTCTCTTTCTCTCTCTCTCTCTCTCTCTCTCTCTCTCTCTCTCTCTCTCTCTCTCTCTACATCTCTCTCTCTCTCTCTCTCTCTCTCTACATCTCTCTCTCTCTACATCTCTCTCTCTCTACATCTCTCTCTCTCTACATCTCTCTCTCTCTACATCTCTCTCTCTCTACATCTCTCTCTCTCTACATCTCTCTCTCTCTACATCTGTCTCTCTCTCTACATCTGTCTCTCTCTCTCTCTCTCTCTCTCTCTCTCTCTCTCTCTCTCTCCATCTGTCTCTCTCTCTCTCTCTCTACATCTCTCTCTCTCTCTCTCTCTCTACATCTCTCTCTCTCTCTCTCTACATCTCTCTCTCTCTCTCTCTACATCTCTCTCTCTCTCTCTCTCTCTACATCTCTCTCTCTCTCTCTCTCTACATCTCTCTCTCTCTCTCTCTCTCTCTCTACATCTCTCTCTCTACATCCCTCTCTCTCTCTCTCTACATCCCTCTCTCTCTCTCTACATCCCTCTCTCTCTCTCTCTACATCTCTCTCTCTCTCTCTACATCTCTCTCTCTCTCTCTCTACATCTCTCTCTCTCTCTCTCTACATCTCTCTCTACATCTCTCTCTCTACATCTCTCTCTCTACATCTCTCTATCTCTCTCTCTCTACATCTCTCTCTACATCTCTCTATCTCTCTCTCTCTCTCTCTACATCTCTCTCTCTCTCTCTCTCTCTCTCTCTCTCTCTCTCTCTCTCTCTCTCTCCCTCTCTCTCTCTCTCTCTCTCTCTCTCTACATCTCTCTCTCTCTCTCTACATCTCTCTCTCTCTCTCTCTCTACATCTCTCTCTCTCTCTCTCTCTCTCTACATCTCTCTCTCTCTCTCTCTCTATCTCTCTCTCTCTCTCTCTCTCTCTCTCTCTACATTATCTCTCTCTCTCTACATTATCTCTCTCTCTCTACATTATCTCTCTCTCTCTACATTATCTCTCTCTCTCTACATTATCTCTCTCTCTCTACATTATCTCCCTCTCTCTACATTATCTCTCTCTCTCTACATTATCTCTCTCTCTCTCTCTCTACATTATCTCTCTCTACATTCTCTATCTCTCTCTACATTCTCTATCTCTCTCTCTCTCTCTCTCTCTACATCTCTCTCTCTCTCTCTACATCTATCTCTCTCTCTCTACATCTATCTCTCTCTCTCTCTCTCTCTACATCTCTCTCTCTCTCTCTCTCTCTCTCTCTACCTCTCTCTCTCTCTCTACATCTCTCTCTCTCTCTCTACATCTCTCTCTCTCTCTCTCTACATCTCTCTCTCTCTCTCTCTACATCTCTCTCTCTACATCTCTCTCTCTCTCTCTCTACATCTCTCTCTCTACATCTCTCTCTCTACATCTCTCTCTCTCTCTCTACATCTCTCTCTCTCTCTACATCTCTCTCTCTCTCTACATCTCTCTCTCTCTCTACATCTCTCTCTCTCTCTACATCTCTCTCTCTCTACATCTCTCTCTCTCTCTACATCTCTCTCTCTCTACATCTCTCTCTCTCTCTACATCTCTCTCTCTCTCTACATCTCTCTCTACATCTCTCTCTACATCTCTCTCTCTACATCTCTCTCTCTACATTCTCTCTCTCTCTCTCTCTCTCTCTCTCTCTCTCTCTCTCTACATCTCTCTCTCTCTACATCTCTCTCTCTCTCTCTCTCTCTCTACATCTCTCTCTCTCTACATCTCTCTCTCTCTACATCTCTCTCTCTCTACATCTCTCTCTCTCTCTACATCTCTCTCTCTCTCTCTACATCTCTCTCTCTCTCTCTACATCTCTCTCTCTCTCTACATCTCTCTCTCTCTCTCTACATCTCTCTCTCTCTCTACATCTCTCTCTCTCTCTCTACATCTCTCTCTCTCTCTCTACATCTCTCTCTCTCTCTCTACATCTCTCTCTCTCTCTACATCTCTCTCTCTCTCTACATCTCTCTCTCTCTCTACATCTCTCTCTCTCTCTACATCTCTCTCTCTCTCTACATCTCTCTCTCTCTCTACATCTCTCTCTCTCTCTACATCTCTCTCTCTCTCTCTACATCTCTCTCTCTCTCTACATCTCTCTCTCTCTCTACATCTCTCTCTCTCTCTACATCTCTCTCTCTCTCTCTACATCTCTCTCTCTCTCTACATCTCTCTCTCTCTCTACATCTCTCTCTCTCTCTACATCTCTCTCTCTCTCTACATCTCTCTCTCTCTACATCTCTCTCTCTCTACATCTCTCTCTCTCTCTACATCTCTCTCTCTCTCTACATCTCTCTCTCTCTACATCTCTCTCTCTCTACATCTCTCTCTCTCTACATCTCTCTCTCTCTCTACATCTCTCTCTCTCTCTACATCTCTCTCTCTCTCTACATCTCTCTCTCTCTCTACATCTCTCTCTCTCTCTACATCTCTCTCTCTCTCTACATCTCTCTCTCTCTACATCTCTCTCTCTACATCTCTCTCTCTACATCTCTCTCTCTCTCTCTCTCTCTCTACATCTCTCTCTACATCTCTCTCTACATCTCTCTCTCTCTCTCTCTCTCTCTCTCTACATCTCTCTCTCTCTACATCTCTCTCTCTCTACATCTCTCTCTCTCTACATCTCTCTCTCTCTCTCTACATTCTCTCTCTCTCTCTCTCTCTACATTCTCTCTCTCTCTCTCTCTCTACATCTCTCTCTCTCTCTCTCTCTCTCTCTCTCTCTACATTCTCTCTCTCTCTCTCTACATTCTCTCTCTCTCTCTACATTCTCTCTCTCTCTCTCTCTACATTCTCTCTCTCTCTCTCTCTACATTCTCTCTCTACATCTCTCTCTCTCTCTCTCTACATCTCTCTCTCTCTCTCTCTCTACATCTCTCTCTCTACATCTCTCTCTCTATCTCTCTACATCTCTCTCTCTCTCTCCCCGTCTCTCTCTGTCTCTGTCTCTGTCTCTGTCTCTCTCTACATCTCTCTCTCCACATCTCTCTCTCTCTACATCTCTCTCTCTCTCTCTCTCTACATCTCTCTCTCTACATCTCTCTCTCTCTCTCTCTGTACATCTCTCTCTCTCTCTCTCTCTCTCTCTCTCTCTCTCTCTCTCTCTCTCTCTCTCTCTCTCTCTCTCTCTCTCTCTCTCTCTCTACATCTCTCTCTCTCTCTCTCTCTCTCTCTCTCTCTCTACATTCTCTCTCTCTCTCTACATCTCTCTCTCTCTCTCTCTACATCTCTCTCTCTCTCTCTCTACATCTCTCTCTCTCTCTCTCTCTACATCTCTCTCTCTACATCTCTCTCTCTCTCTCTCTCTCTCTCTCTCTCTACATCTCTCTATCTCTCTCTCTCTCTCTCTCTACATCTCTCTCCCTCTCTCTCTCTCTACATCTCTCCCTCTCTCTCTCTCTCTACATCTCTCTCTCTCTACATCTCTCTATCTCTCTCTCTCTCTCTCTCTCTCTACATCTCTCTCTCTCTCTACATCTCTCTCTCTCTCTACATCTCTCTCTCTCTCTCTCTCTCTCTCTCTCTCTCTCTCTCTCTCTCTCTCTCTACATCTCTCTCTCTACATCTCTCTCTCTCTCTCTCTCTCTCTCTCTCTCTCTACATACATCTCTCTCTCTCTCTCTCTACATCTCTCTCTCTCTCTCTACATCTCTCTCTCTACATCTCTCTCTCTACATCTCTCTCTCTCTCTACATCTCTCTCTCTCTCTACATCTCTCTCTCTCTCTACATCTCTCTCTCTCTCTACATCTCTCTCTCTCTCTACATCTCTCTCTCTCTACATCTCTCTCTCTCTCCACATCTCGCTCTCTCTCTACAGCTCTCTCTCTCTACATCTCTCTCTCTCTCTCTCTACATATCTCTCTCTCTCTCTCTACATCTCTCTCTATATCTCTCTCTCTCTACATCTCTCTCTCTCTCTCTCTCTCTCTCTCTCTCTCTCTCTCTCTACATCTGTCTCTCTCTCTCTCTCTCTCTCTCTACATCTCTCTCTCTCTCTCTCTCTCTCTCTCTACATCTCTCTCTCTCTCTCTACATCTCTCTCTCTCTCTACATCTCTCTCTCTCTACATCTCTCTCTCTCTCTCTCTCTCTCTGTCTCTCTCTCTCTCTCTCTACATCTGTCTCTCTCTCTCTCTCTCTCTCTCTACATCTCTCTCTCTCTCTCTCTCTCTCTCTCTCTACATCTCTCTCTCTCTCTCTACATCTCTCTCTCTCTCTACATCTCTCTCTCTCTACATCTCTCTCTCTCTCTCTCTCTCTCTCTCTCTCTCTCTCTCTCTCTCTCTCTCTCTCTACATCTCTCTCTCTCTACATCTCTCTACATCTCTCTACATCTCTCTCTCTCACACTCTCTCTCTCTCTCTCTCTACATCTCTCTCTCTCTACATCTCTCTCTCTCTACATCTCTCTCTCTCTCTCTCTCTCTCTCTCTCTCTCTACATCTCTCTCTCTCTCTCTACATCTCTCTCTCTCTACATCTCTCTCTACCTCTCTCTCTCTCTCTCTCTCTCTCTCTCTCTCTCTCTCTCTCTCTCTACATCTCTCTCTCTCTCTCTCTCTCTCTCTCTCTCTCTATCTCTCTCTCTCTCTCTCTACATCTCTCTCTCTCTCTACATCTCTCTCTACCTCTCTCTCTCTCTCTCTACATCTCTCTCTCTCTCTCTCTACATCTCTCTCTCTCTCTCTCTCTCTCTCTCTCTCTCTCTCTCTCTCTCTACATCTCTCTCTCTCTCTCTCTCTCTCTCTACATCTCTCTCTCTCTCTACATCTCTCTCTCTCTCTCTCTCTCTCTCTCTCTCTCCCTCTCTCTCTCTCTCTCTCTCTCTCTACATCTCTCTCTCTCTCTCTCTCTCTCTCTCTCTCTCTACATCTCTCTCTCTACATCTCTCTCTCTACATCTCTCTCTCTACATCTCTCTCTCTCTCTACATCTCTCTCTCTCTCTCTCTCTCTCTCTCTACATCTCTCTCTCTCTCTACATCTCTCTCTCTCTCTACATCTCTCTCTCTCTACATCTCTCTCTCTCTACGTCTCTCTCTCTCTACATCTCTCTCTCTCTCTACATCTCTCTCTCTACATCTCTCTCTACATCTCTCTCTACATCTCTCTCTCTCGTTCTCTCTGTCTCTCTCTCTACATTCTCTGCGTCTCTACATCTCTCTCTACTACACTCTCTCTACATCTCTGCATCTCTCTACATCTCTCTCTCTCTACATCTCTCTCTCTCTCATCTCATCTCTCTCTCTCTCTCTACATCTCTCTCTCTCTCTCTACATCTCTCTCTCTACTCTCTGTCTCTCTCTCTCCTATACATCTCTCTACATCTCTCTCTCTCTCTACATCTCTCTCTCTGCATCTCTCTCTCTCTCTACATCTCTCTCTCTCTCTCTCTACATCTCTCTCTCTCTCTACATCTCATCTCATCTCTCTCTCTACATCATCTCTACATCTCTCTCTCTCTACATCTCCCCTCATCTCTCTCTCTCTCTCTCTACATCTCTCTCTCTCTCTCTCTACATGTCTCTCTGTCTCTCTACATCTCTCTCTCTACATCTCTCTCTCTCTCTCTACATCTCTCTCTCTCCACATCTACATCTCTCTCTCTCTCTCACATACATCTCTCTCTCTCTCTACATCTCTCTCTCTCTCTACATCTCTCTCTCTACATCTCTCTCTCTCTCTACATCTCTCTCTCTCTACATCTCTCTCTCCTCTCTCTACATCTCTCTCTCTCTACATCTCTCATCCCCATCTACATCCTACATCTCTCTCTCTACATCTACATCTCTCTCTACACATTCTCTCTCTCTCTCTCTCTCTCTACATCTCTCTCTCTCTCTCTACATCTCTCTCTCTCTCTCTCTCTCTACATCTCTCTCTCTCTCTCTCTCTCTCTCTCTCTCTCTCTCTCTCTACATCCTCTCTCTCTCTCTCTCTACATCTCTCTCTCTCTCTACACATCTCTCTCTCTCTCTCTCTCTCTCTCTCTCTCTCTCTCTACATCTCTCTCTCTCTCTCTCTCTACATCTCTCTCTCTCTCTACATCTCTCTCTCTCTCTCTCTCTCTCTCTCTACATCCCTCTCTCTCTCTCTCTCTACATCTCTCTCTCTCTCTCTCTACATCTCTCTCTCTCTCTCTCTACATCTCTCTCTCTCTCTCTACATCTCTCTGGCTCTCTACATCTCTCTCTCTCTCTCTCTACATCTCTCTCTCTCTCTACATCTCTCTCTCTCTCCTCTCTACATCTCTCTCTCTCTCTCTACATCTCTCTCTCTCTCTCTACATCTCTCTCTCTCTCTACATCTCTCTCTCTCTCTCTACATCTCTCTCTACATCTCTCTCTCTACATCATCTCTCTCTACATCTCTCTCTCTCTCTCTACATCTCTCTCTCTCTCTCTCTATCTCTCTCTCTCTCTCTCTACCTCTCTCTCTCTCTCTCTCTCTCTCTCTCTCTCTCTCTCTCTCTCTACATCTCTCTCTCTCTCTCTCTCTCTACATCTCTCTCTCTCTCTCTCTCTACATATCTCTCTCTCTCTCTCTACATCTCTCTCCCTCTCTCTCTCTCTCTCTACATCTCTCTCTCTCTTCTCTCTCTCTACTACATATCTCTCTCTCTCTCTCTCTACATATCTCTCTCTCTCTGCTCTCTCTTACATATCTCTCTCTCTCTCTCTCTACATATCTCTCTCTCTCTCTCTCTACATATCTCTCTCTCTCTCTCTACTATATCTCTCTCTCTCTCTCTCTACATCTACATCTCTCTCTCTCTACATCTACATCTCTCTCTCTCTCTCTCTCTCTCTCTCATCTACATCTCTCTCTCTCTCTACATCTACAAATCTCTCTCTCTCTATATACGTATCTACATCTATATCTCTCTCTCTACATCTCTCTCTCTCTCTCTGCATCTCTCTCTCTCTCTCTCTACATCTCTCTCTCTCTCT
>NW_028222495.1:10000-22500 GCF_056783735.1 Eptatretus burgeri | reverse complement strand
ATGTGTGTGGAGTTTTTGTGTGGAGCTTGTGTAGGCAGGGCTTATGTGGGAGGGGTTTATGTGGGCAGGGTTTATATGGGCAGGGGTTTATGTGGGTGGAGGCTTGTGTGGGAGGGGTGAATGTGGATAGGCTTATGTGGATGAGGTTTGTGTGGATAAATGGATGGGTGGAGGAAGATGGGGGGATGGGTGGATGAGTGGAGCTTGTGTGTGGATGGGTGGATAATTTTTAATTAAATAAACATGTTATTTGTGTGTGTGGGGAACTAATTAACTAATCACTAATTATGTGAATATGATGAATATGGGTGGAGCTTGTGTGGGGTTTTGTGTGTGTGGAGCTTGTGTGGAGTTTTTGTGGGAGGGAGCTTGTGTGGAGCTTGTGTGGGGTTGTGTGGGGTTTGTGTGGGCGGGGGCTTCGGTGGGAGGGGCGTGTGTGGGCGGAGTCAAAAAGGGGCGGAGTCAAGAATTTCAATTTATTGGAGCTTGTGGGGGGTGTGTGGTGGGGTTTGTGTGGGGTTTTGTGTGGGCGGGGCTTGTGTGTGGGCGGGGGCTTGTGTGGGTGGAGCCAAAAAGGGGCGGAGTCAAAAAATTTCAATTTATCTTTGTCTTTTGTAATTCCTGTGAATAAAATGAACCTAAAATCTCTTCCCCTTCCAAATCATATATCTTACAAGTCCAAGGAACCGTATCTATTACATCAACAATTTTAAAAAGCTCGTTGGTCCATCTTTTCGTATAACCTTTTTCAAAATGAGATTTCCACCTATATATTCTTACGATATCACCAACTTTGAACTTAGGTTTTCTGACATTAATCTCTTTTTCATATTTTAATTTTGTAAATGTTTCTGATGGTTTCATATTTGTTGCCGTGTGAATCGTGTCATTATACTTACCACAATATCCTGAATAAAAGATGACCATTGTTGTGAACCGAGTTGTGTGAATTTTTTATATAGTCTCTCTTTTAAGGTACGATTAAAACGTTCAACAACAACTGCCTTCCCTTCATTAAAGGTACTGTATAATGTAATACTGTTATTTTTAGAAAATTCATAAATGTCTTGTTATAAAACTCCCTACCCTCATCAGTCCACAATTTTTAGGTTTTCTCTTACTTTTATTAAATATCTTTTGGAGAGAGCTAACATAAGAGTATTACCTGTTTTGTTTTTTAATGGTACAACCCCGCATATCTACTCCTCAAATCAATAACGGTTAAAGCATACTTGTACCCCTTATCATTATTGAGTTCAATCAAATCAGCAGACCAGATATAATCTACTTCCTTGGAATAAACTTTCCTTCTCTGAAACTTTGTGAATATTGGTTTATGTAATTCATCAGCTAATTGCTCTTCAGTCTTAATAACATCATTAGAGCCTATAAGTTTTTGAATTTCCAAGACCAAGTTTCAATTTAGCACTGATCATCTTCTTCACAATGAACCGATCAACTTTTTCTCTCAAGGTTGGATTTTGTATCAGAGACAAATTATACAACATTTCTCTATCGGCTTCATGCTTTTCTTGCAACGTTGTGGTATTCCCATAATCAATATCGTGTCTCATGCACACTTCATCAACTCTATTGATAGGCTTACTCCAGGATTTAGGATTGTCTGCCTCATCTAATCTTTTATCCAAGTTTGTGCCTGGGCCACAGAAAGAATACCCTGGAAGATGTAATTCCTGGTATTCCAGTAGTTGTAAATTTACTTCCTGATAAAACTTTTGGATATCTCCTCCTAGTTTGTGTTGGGAGATAAATTGATTTTTTTTGAACCACACACCCGAACATATACCTTTTTGTATAACCCTGTTATTTTTACTTTTAATATATGAAATATTTTTAGTATTAGTTTTTCTTTTTACATTTGAGACAATAACTCATTTTATTTATGAGAAAAATTCCTGCAGAGTGCAAAAACCTTTTTAGTTTCCAACATGCACATTTGAATCTTGATTTTTAAAACATAAAGAATCCTTAGAAATGCCTTCACTCTCTCCCCCATTTATTTAAGAAAAAAAAAATGAAAAACTTGAATTAAAATCCATATCTTGTCGATGTCAATAGTCTTGTCGAAAGTATTGCAAATAGACTTACCAATTCTTTGTTTTCCTCCTCGGTGGGTTGAGTTATTTTCTGTAATACCCTTAATCTTTTTTTAATCTCACTGGTTTCCATATTTTGATATTTATTTTGTCTCGCTCTTTCCTCCCTCTCCTCCTTCTCTCTCTTCTCTTTTTCCTCCTTCTCTTTCTTCTCCCTCTTCTCCTTTTCCTCCTCTTCCCTCTCTTCTTCAACTCCTTCCTCATCCCTTACTATCCTTGAATCGCTTACACCCCATAGAATATTATACATATATTCATCAGGATTTCTTGTTATTCCTGTATCCAAAATAATTTTTTTTACAACAGGAAACCAATAAAATTTCTTTTGAATTTCTAAAAAAACCTTACATTTTCTTAACTTTATAATTTTTTCATTATTTTACATTCTAATTAAATCTAAAGTTGTCCCTTTATCAACATCAGTATAATGCCATTCTTTTATTGAAAATACCTCATTCTTATGTTGTAGAACATATTTATTAAAATACGAATACACTTTTCTTGAAGGTATGCTTGGACACAGAAATGATAATTTTCTTGAAGCCTTCTTGCTGTCATTTATGTATTAGAAATATATGTTAGAATAATATTATGGCACGAAACACCTCCCCATCTTCCCATAGTTAAATCATTTTGTATTTCCTTACTTATTATATATAATCCTGTTTTTTCTGTTTTCATGAGATAAACAAGGGCAAAACCATTATTATATTTACCCTTATTAAATTCTTTTATTTGTTGTTTACTAATCGTAGCCCCACAAAACTCATTCTCGATACCAAGTGGATAATATTCTTCCTTACGAGACTGATTTAATTGTTCCAGGTCTTGAGGTTAATTTTAAATGACCAATTATACCCTAAATCATTCATATCATACCCCCCATTGTTCTATTCTCATACAAACGATACGCCCTTCTTTATAAAAATTTATTTTTAATTCGAACTGTGAATTCTGTATGACCTGGAGATAATATCAACACTTCTGTATCTTTGGAATACACGGCTGTTTTATTTAAGGATATATATTGTGATAAATCGCGTAATCTCACCAAGTCATTCGCGTCAGTCGAGCTTGGATAATTTTTTAATTTATAAGCATTTTTCATGTTAATATTTTTGGTTATATTATATTTATGTCGTTCAGCCTGTGCCTTTGTGTAATAATTTGATAAATCAATATCCAGTTCTTGAGATACACCAAAAGATAGAACCATCTTTACCAACATAAGTCATTTATATTAGATTAAAAATAATATCATACAATTTTTTATTTTTGTTGAGTTGAAATAACACATATAGGCATAATTGGCCACAACACTTGGAATTTAATTCTTGGACTTGAAATGTTTGATAAACACCATTCTGTAAGAATTTTATGACTTCAACAGGTGGTGGAAGACCAAAACTATCAAAATAATATTTGTCTTGACTATTAAAAATACAAACCCAATGAGAACCGTTCCCATTATTATCTTCTAAGTTCATAATAATATTCTTTGTATGTTTCGGCACATTTGTTAATTCATCTCTCATACAAATAACCACATTATGAATTTTTAATTTCTTACAATATTTGACAAGTTGTAAATTTGATGTTGTATTCTTTCCAAATTCTTTCAACCACTCATCAATGCTCATTTATTTATTAGAAAGATATAATCCATTACCTCTTTTAGATAATTTTACACCTGCTTGTGCTATAGAAGAAAGCATATCTCCAACTAGCAATCTCGCTTTATCAGGCAGACCTTCAAGTTTTTCAGCAAAATCGACAATTACACCACTTCCACTAATTTGTTTCTCCAACTCTTTGTTATGTCTTTCCAATTCTTTTTGAGCCTGGAGTTGAGCCTTCCTTTCGTTGGCAGTTTTCACCGCTGTTGAAATACCACCCGTCAATGCTCCAACCGCACTTAAACCAGCAAATAAAGGAATTAGAAATGGGAGAAATCCTCCACTCGTCTCTCTTATTGAATATTTTTTCAACATTGGTTTTGTCATTTTAATTTTAAGTGAGCCAGTGTCATTCAAGATTTTAACCTGTTCTCTTGTGAGAAAAACACCAATTCTTACTGCTCCTTTTCTCTGAATTGTATTAACGTTAATCGTACAAGGCTTTTGATTTTGAACACAAGATGATAGTTTATGAAGATTGATTTGATTAACATATACCCCAGTTGGTACTTTGCCACTCATTTATTTAACAAAAAATTATGTGAGACTAATCATCACACCATTATCTGTATTAATCTGCAATTCTGTTTCTTCCAAAAGCAAACAATATGTATCAACTTCTTCACTCTCTCCTCTTTCAATGTATGAGGGAAGTATCCACTCGATTAGACTTTATAGTTTCCTTTTGAGCGCTCAGGTCAAGCGCATAGATTGTATACAAACTTTTAAATGCTGTCATATCCAAAATAGGTTCTTTATTTCCATTACTTTCACACACCTTTTGGTAAGACTTGTATGCTTCAGCAAAATCATTTTTTCCCAATTAATTTCCAATCTATCTAAGTGGGTAAAATGTTCCATCTAGAGAAGCAGCGAAGTTGTTTCACCTTAGCATTATCACTCAATGCATTATTCTTATCAGTCGCAGTATCACCATCTGGCTTTTTAAAAATGATCCACAGATATCGTGGCTTTCCTTCCAGAACACCCAAATTCCACGTGTAAGTAGTTTGATTGAGTTTAACGTGTTGACATCTTCTTTTGAGGTATGATACACTGAGTGGTTTCTTTGAGTTAAGTCTTCGATTCAACATCTCTTCTGTTTTAAGATTAGGAGTATATTCACTGATATACCAACTCATTTCCTCAATTACAAATTTATTCTGATCACCAAAAACACTACCAACACCAAAAAGCAATCGATTTTCATTATCATTCCTTTGTAGTTGAGAAATCTAATTTTAAGGCCATACAGAACTTTATCATGATCACAAAATCCAAATATACCTTTAAGAGGAACTGCCACAGTAAAACTATTTTCTGCTTTTGTATCATCATTATACATTCCTTTCCTTTGAGTATACCCAGGGTCTGTGTTTGTTCCCGTTGACATATCAGGAATAAAACCTTCGACAGACCCCTTTCCCATTCTATCACTGAATGTATAGAGTGTAAATTTTATCATTTCAGATACAGCAGAGACATAATCAACAGCTTCAACTTCTTGTGTTCCAATATACAAACGCACACTATCAAACATTTTGCAGAAGAAATCATTTACAAGTGTAGCGTTTATGTTATTCAGCCTTAGTGAATTTAAATTTACACAACAAGAAACTTTTCGGAGAGATTCAAATAGGTTTGTTGATTATTTATTTCAAAACTTTTTGTACCATTCGTATTCCAGTCTGTTCCAGTTATTGCATTTACCTTGAAGTAATCTTCTTTTTTAGTGGAGTTTGAGATAATAATAGTATCATCCAAATCATAGATACTATCAATTGCTTCCATACTTGTATTTATTTAGGAAAAAAAAGACGTTAAAACTTTTGAAACCCTGATCCAAGTATTTGAATTATTTTCTGTCGTTCTTGGGGGACAACTGAGGTTTTGACTTTCTTAATTTCTTTTATTGCTTGTAATTTATGAGATTCCTTCTGGGCATCTTTTATACTCTTTACAGCACCTGCAACATTTCCCACAGCAGAAGCAGTTGAACCAATTAGATCTTTATGTTTAAGAATAGTTGAACCAATACCCATGAGAGTATCAATTATCCCATCTCCTCTAAATTGATGCCCAACACCCCTTTGTCTCTTAGGTTTATAGTATCCTCTACCAAGATACATACCTTCACCCTTGTAGTATGGGGAAAGGAACATCCCATCCCCTGTAATTATTTTATATTTTCCCAACTCGTGTTTCCTCACAATAACCATCGTATTTATTTATTGGAAAACTTCACGTAGGTGAATTCTGATGGATATAACTTCTCCATTAAAAGAAATCACACGATTATCTTGGTCGGTTATCCTAAAATTTACTCTGTGTATGGTTTTCCTGACACAGGTAGATAAACCAAATTTTTGGGTTCCATATTGAATTTATAACCAATTGGGGTTGAGTATGCGCTGAATGAAAATATTGTATTTGTTTTTTTCCCATCATTATAAGCACCATCAATCAAATCACAGTGAATTAACACCGAATTTATTCCTGAGAATATTTGAATGACATTATCACTGTAAAACGTCCCATTAGTTTCAATCTTTTTTGAGGAGAAACCCAATAACTCTCTAAATGAATTATCAATTGTGAAATCAACCTTGTAGTTATTTTTAACTTTAATCGTTGATTTTGAAGTATGTTTTTGAATGTTTATAACAATATTTTTTGGTTCATCACCCTGTTCTTTCATAAGACGAGCAATTTCGGAAGATATTTGAGAAATCTCACATATGCTCCGGTTGAGACTGTTATCGTTTTGTATCCACTTCCTGGATTATAACTAAACTTGTCATTTTTCTCGGTTATATTAAATAAGGTATTATAAGTTTCCATGGACAATAAAGATGCCTCATATTCTTTTGTTGTGTCAAGTTGTAGTGGGTATGGGAATGAAGATGTGTGGTCGCTTGTTGTGAAATTGAAACTAAGGATTGTGCTTCTCATCTTATTTAATATGAGATAAAATGTCTTTATATTGATATTTATTAATTATTTTCATGTTCATCAACTGGTCTAAAATGGCTGATGCTTCATTAAAACAATTGTTATTTCCAGCCTTCTTACTGCCTAACAACAATAACAGTCTATTAACTAATTGCGATGGGTCATTTGGAAGAAAACTAACACCTGAACCAAGGATACTTAAAGCCTGAATAATGTGTTTCTCCTTCTCATTCTTCCTACTTTACCAGAAAGAATAACCTTATAATTTAGAGTGTTCAGCAGATCAATATATACTCTATCATCATTATTTTCCATATCCAATGGTTTATCAATATACTTTGATTCATCCCTCACAGTTGAACCTTGTCTTCCATCTTTTGTGAGAAGAAACATTAATCTTGGAGTTAGTTTAACAGGGGTTGAGCAGAACCAAGAACCTTAATTCATCATTAAATATCAATACCTTTTCTTGAACAAGATGAAATATAGCTGATTGTTCTGTTGGAATGAGTCCTGGTTTGGTTTTTGAATCCGCTGAATATTCATTGTTTTGAAGAGCATTCACAATATAATCAGGAGGCCGATTAATCTCTTCCAGTTGTTGAAATAAACCTTCATCATAATATTCTAATTCTCCTAAATGCTCTAATTCTTCCTCCGTCATTTGACTGAAATCTTTTAACATTTGAAGTTTTTAGGAGTATATTCTACCGTGGGAACTGTGGAAACATCTTTCATTTTTTCCTTGGGAAGTTTTTAAAAGTGGTTTAAAAAATTTCTCTTGTTTTCTTTCAAATGCTTCTTCGCCCGTTAGTTTCTGTCTGCGTTTCTTCTTTATGTCTTCCTGCTGTTTTACAACTTTTGAAACCAACTCTTGATGTTCCCTAAATCTTCTTGCTCTTTCTTTCGCATCCATTTATTTATTGAAAAATATCATTTAATATCTCATCTTGTTTCACAACAATATATTTATATTTTTCAGTCGTGTGTTTCATGTAATCCCCAAATTCCTTTTTACTACATAATGTAGAACAATTGTCTCTCCAAAAATTGTTTATATCTATTGAATTTAACTTGAATAAAATAAAAGTATTAGCATTGTTTCTGATGGAGCGGCGTGGAAGCTGAAAGTACGATTGACTAAGATAAATACAATTACAAGAAGAATGTCTCCCTCTTGTGTAGTAGCTGTCCATTACCGTTTGGTTTCTCTCATTAACACAATCATCAAAGATAACGAGGTTCTTTTTGGATTTATCCAAATCTTGGGGAAACGGTATATCATCCGTATTATCACTCAGAATACAAGTTATCGGTTTTGATTTCTTTTTACATCTCTGTGTATCACAAAATAGTTGTATTATATCTTCAATGTTAAAATCATTTAGGTTTTTTTGAAGTTTAAATAAACCGATTATATCTTCTTTTTGAAGACCAGCATTAAAACCTTGTGAGAGTAGTTGATACTCTGGTTTGAAAACTCGACTTTGTGAAAATTATTAAATTATCATAATCTAAAAGTTGGGAGTGAGGAGCATCTTTAAAAGTAAGCAGGTTTTCCACATCCACTTGAACCAACTATGAGACATCTTAATGAATTTGGGAGATTTTTATGGTTGTCAAATTTTATCTTATTTTCCCAAATAGGTAAAAATCATTCATTTATATATTTGGAAAACAGGTTATTTAATTTATTCTTGGCTTTTTTCGAAATTCTATATTTTATCCTAAGTTCAGGTTTAATTTCAAGATAATCCATTATTTTATTTATGCAATATCTTGTGTTGATATTTCCCTGAAAATCACATCCATGAATAAGATATAACAACAATCCTTTGAACATTTCTCTAATACGTTCAGTTTCTTCCCTTGTAAGGAAAGGTGTGTTCTCACCCTCGTTCTTTACATTCATTTCTCGAATCAATCTTGTAAAGTAATTCATTTTTGGTGTAAATCTAAAAGAATTATTTTCCTTTTTATATTTTTTATTGTCATTAATTAGAAGATAATCACAGAATATACATTGTTTATAGGCTTTTGACTCTGTGTTTAATCCCCGTCTTTCACACGCAGGACAATTCTCAAATTTGTCATATGGAGAATCATGGAATTCAAGAGGCTCAAAATCGAGTAAACTATTCATATTTATAAAGTAAAACTTTACTTAAACTGAAATTCATCTTCGATATCATCTTCGATACTTTCAGAATCATCTATACTTTCATAACTATCATTTGAACACAAACTCTCGGTGTCATAACTATCGTTTGAATGCAAACTCTCGGTATCATAATCACTCTCATAATCTTCAAAATCTTCAGTTGAATATTGGCTCATTTAATTAGTAGAAAAAACATTACCATCGATATCGATATACATTTTTCATTAACAGATTCAACTGCTACATTTTTTATATTAAAGGTAATTTAAAAATGATCCTTAACTCCAATTGAGCGAAATGTCATTTCACCTGATATATTAACATCCTTTATTTCATCAGGATTTATATCTTTAGGGTTGTTGAAAAAAATACAAATTTCTCCTTGCATATTACAGATGGTCTTATCTTTTCTTTCTAAAGCTTCATCCATAAGGTTTTATTTTTTGATACCTTTTCTTGTTTCATTGCTTTTTCTAGTTTTGAATATATTGCCAGAAGGAGAGGAGAAACTTTTGTTAGAGATACCTTAATTGATGTTCTTCCAGGTATACTAAAAGCCCTTCCACTGAAGTAAATTGAAGAACTCATCATATCCACCATAATTGTTTTTATCCAATAGTTGTTATATTTATCTTTGTTCAATTTTACATCCTTGACATATTTCTCAGCATCTTTAACAAATGAAGAGATTGATTGAAACTTGTCTTTTGTGTCTTGAAACATTGTATTTATTAAGTGAAAAAGTTGGAGGATAAAATGGTTTTAAGCACAGATTCACCTGTAAAATAAACGAAATTTTCATCAAGAAAATTTTAGTTTACACACACATTCACCTGTAAAATAAGCAGCGAAATTTTCATCAAGAAAATTTTAGTTTAAGCACAGATTCACCTGTAAAATAAACGAAATTTTCACCAAGAAAATTTTAGTTTAAGCACAGATTCACCTGTAAAATAAACGAAATTTTCATCAAGAAAATTTTAGTTTAAGCACAGATTCACCTGTAAAATAAACGAAATTTTCATCAAGAAATTTTTAGTTTAAGCAAAGTTTTATTATATAAATATGGCGAATACAACATACTGCGATGTTTGTAATCACGAATATAAACATCATAGAAAACACCTCCGAACCAACAAACACATTTAATCTATTTCACAAAATATCCCCTCTTGAGTTGGAAAGAAAACATTGTGATACCTGCTCAAAGGATGTTTTGAAGAGTAGTTATAATAGGCATCTTCAATCACAAAAACACAAGAAAAATGAGTTTAAAGTAAAGGGAGACTATTATATTGAAAACACTGATGGGGCATTTAAAGGGCATATAAAAATAAGGATTTTTCAATTTGGAGAACCCGGTCCATCATCAATAGTTGAATCAATTGAAATAGTGAAACCTGATGTTGAAAAATTTATTAAAAAAACATTAAAAGAAATGAAAACTTTAAAGTTTTATATGGGAGTGAAAATGAATATGAAAAGACAAGATGAAGAACAAACTCCTTATATGAGGACGGATCTTCATTTTATAACATCATTTCAAGATTTTTTGAATAGTGGGGTTTATGAAGAACTATCAAGACAAGAGGAGGATGTTGATAATACAGTGGTAGGAAGTGGATTCAATATTAAAAAAATCATCTTTTTAGATGTACACATTCTAAAATCAAACCCTCTTAAAGCTTCTTCTTATATTGAATTACCAAAAGAAATAAAGCGAAAAGAAGGCAGTTGTTAATATTAAGAATAATGATAATAAATGTTTTCTCTGGTCTGTTCTTGCTCACTTACATCCACCAAAATGTAATTCAGAAAGAGTAAAACAATATATGAAATATGAGAATACCTTGGACATTAAAGATTTTAATTTCCCAATGCCACTAACAGATATTCCTAAATTTGAGAAAAAGAATAATCTTTCTATTAATGTATATGGATTAACGGATACAAACAAAGTTCAAATATTAAAAATTTCAAACAACTTTAAAAATGAAGAAACACACATTGATCTTTTATATTTTAGTGTTGGAAATAATTCACATTACACATACATCAATAATTTATCAAGATTAATCTCTTCTCAGGTATTCAGAACAGCAAACAAAATATATCCTTGTAAGCGATGTCTTAATTCATTTCATACAAAAGAGCGATTAGAACAACATTCAAAATATTGTAGTAATCATAAATCAGCTGTAATTACAATGCCTAAACCTGGTGAAAAGATTTCTTTTGAAGATTATAATAAATCTATCATGCACCCATTTGTGATATACGCTGATTTTGAATGTATCCTTAAAAAGATAAATACTGCTTCTCCTAATCCAAAAGAACCATATACAAATAAATATCAAAAACATATTCCTTGTGGTTTCTGTTATTATATCAAATCATCTGTTGGAGAAAAGTATAATAAACTTGAACAGTATAGTGGAAAAAATGCTTCACAAGAGTTTGTAAAACGATTAGAAAAGGATTGTATAAGACTAAGTAAATTAATGAAAGAAACAAATGAACCGATGAAATTAACCATAGAAGAAAAATTAGAATTTAGAAAGAACAATATCTGTCATATTTGTGAGGAGGAAATTGAGGAGTCTAAAGTTAGGGATCATTGCCATCTTACTGGTAAATATAGAGGCCCTGCTCATTCCTGTTGTAATCTTAATTATAAATTACCTTCTTTTATTCCAGTCTTTCTTCACAACAGCGCCAACTATGATACACATCTATTTATAAATGAACTTTCGAAAACACCAGGGAATGTTTCTGCCATAACAAACACAAGTCAAAAGTATATTTCATTTACAAAAATGATATTCACAAAACCTATAACTCGTATTCGGTTTCTTGATTCTTACAAGTTTATGGGAACACCACTAGCCAACCTCGCATCAAATCTAAGCTCCACGGGCTCTTTTCCAAATCTTAATTCATTCTTTCCAAAAGAGGAAATTCTAACTAAAGAGGAAATTCAGATTAAAGAGAGAATTCAAAGTAAGAGGAAATTCTAATTAATGAGGAAATGAATGAAGAAATTCTTACTGAAGATGAAATTCTAATTATACAGAAAATTCGAACAAAGAATGAAATTCTAACTAAAGAGGAAATTCTGATTATAGATGAAATTCTGATTAAAGAGAATTCTAACTAGAGAGGAAATTGAAACAAGGAATGAAATTCAAAGTAAAGAGAAAATTCTTACAAGTAAGGGAATTTATCCTTATGGTTATATGGATTCATTTATGAGATTTAAAGAAACACAACTTCCTTCAAAAGAAAGTTTCTATAATAACCTTTATGAAGAAGAGATAAGTGATAAGGAATATAAACACGCACAAGAAATTTGGAAAATATTTAAGATAAAGAACCTTGGAGAATATCATGATTTGTATCTAAAAACAGATGTTTTATTGTTAGCTGATGTGTTTGAAGCTTTTAGATCACTCTGCCATAATAAAAATTGTTATGGATTAGATCCTGCCCACTATTTCACAGCTCCTGGTTTAGCTTGGAGTGCAATGTTGAAAATGACAAAACAAGATATAGATTTAGTCAGTGATGTAGATATGCTTTTGATGATTGAGAAGT
>NW_028222494.1:20000-37856 GCF_056783735.1 Eptatretus burgeri | reverse complement strand
TCGGGGTATAGAGGATTTTTATTATCCCGCGACGAGCGTCTCCACCTCGGCCAGGTCGCGCTGTCGGCCTCCCTGGGGTGCAGCTCCCGACGCGAGCACCCCCTCGTCTGGTGTCGCTGCCTTTCCACAGCTCCGTCCCCTCCGTTCAGACTCCAACGCACACGACGACCAGCTCCTTCTTGCCAACTCCACCGCCCGCGAAGTCTTGACTCTCTGTTTCCGACTCTCCTACTCTCCTACTCTCCGCCTCTGAGTAGGGAAAGAATACTGGTTCTGGCTCACTTTTCCCCATGTAAATGAATGGGGGATTTTCAGCCATGAAATTTTTCTTTTTTTTCCCCTGAAAAAATAAATCCCCTTTTTAGCCCAAGGTATATTTATTTGTCTCCCCTTTTAACCTGGAGCCTGGTGTTGGCTTAGTGGTTAGGGTGGTGGCTTGGGATCCCAGGGTCCTGAGTTCAAATCCCGTTGGCTGCTGAATTAACACCAGGGGGTTGACTCAGCCTGCCATCCTTCCGAGGTCGGCGAAATGAGTGCCAGTGTACTGATCCCGGTGTATGCCCCGGTTAGAATAGGTGTACCATATCCCTGTGTGTCGTAAGAGGCGACCAGGGTTGGTGTCAGGAAGGGCATCCGGCCATAAAACATTGCCTCAAGAAAAAGCCAAACCCCTGCACAGCAGGGAAAATGGCTGTAAAAACGGTCATTTTTTTATTTCCCCTTTTAACCTAGGGGCTCTCTATTCAAATAACCCATACAACAAGATAAAGATTTGTTAAAGGTGATTCGAAAGAAATATCTGAAACGCCTAAGCCCCGGGACACTCTTTATCAAATAACCAATGCATATTGTTTAGCTCACTCATTGAACCTATAAACATTTGTTCATTCTCAAATTCCTTCAATAGTTTAATTTTCTTTGCACAATAATCCCCATCTAAAATATTGAAAAACAAAACATTTGAATCTTTATATTTTTTAAGATACCCCTTTTGTGCCATTACGAAATGATAAACTTATCTTAATGATCTCATCTGACCACCGCCCGAGTTGCAAATCATTTTTGTACATAAACCATGCCAGAAAAAAAGTTTTGTTTCAAATGTTTTCAGTTCATGCCGTGAAAATGAGGAAGTGTTTTTTTTTGACACGGCCGTGCTGTGTGAATGAGGAAGTGGTTTTGGACTGCCATGCTGTGAAAAAATAGGAACTATTCTGTGAGACAAGGTCTCGTGTTTATATTTTATCTCAGAACACGAACTGAAAACATTTGAATCAAAACTTTTATGGCGTGGTTTATGTCCAAAAATGATTTGCAACTCGGGCGGTGGCCAGATGAGATCATTAAGAGAAGCTTGTCATTTCCTGTGCCCACACCCAATGATTAAGCAATCTCCTCATCGTTGCTTTATAAGCGGTTCGCCAGACAAAGTTTCTGCCAGACGGGATTTTCATTTTTACAACTGAGGCATGGACGATATTTCTTCCGATGAAGCCAACAGCCCACTACAGAGTTGGTAAGTTTGTGTATGCTTTTCTCTTTGAACGATGAAGCAAATGATTATTAATTAAATCATGATAATTCTGATATATATATATATATATATATATATATATATATATATATATATATATATATATATATATTTTTTTTTTCCCTGACAGGGCATTGGAAGAAATTGAGTTCACATATCACGACGTGGTTCATGAAATTAATACTCTTATTGAAGAGATCAATGATTTTAGAAGAGAATTGAAAGACATTTTCAATGAGTGGCATGAAGTCTTATCACGTCCTCTCATCTCGAAGGAATTAAACCAATGGTGAGACACGTGTGTGTGCCTCTCTCTCTGTCTGTCTTTCTACCTACCTCTCTCTGCTCTTATTGAAGAGGCCAATGATTTATAATGACTGGTCTCTGATCTCGAATGAATTAAACCAATGGTGAGGCACGTGTGTGTGTGTGTCTATGTGTGTGTGTATGTGTGTGTGTGTGCGTGTGTGTGTGTGTGTGTGTGTTGCTTTCCCTGTCTGTCTCTTCATCTATACCCTTGACTTATTATTTTTTTTTTTTTTCAGCACTATCGCACAACATCAGCTGTTGAAGCAATCTTGTACAACACATGATTTTCTGGAGGTAAATATTTCTGAATTATTATTAATATCACTCATACAACACATGATTTTCTGGAGGTAAATATTTCTGAATTATTATTAATATCACTCTCTCTTTAGAATGTCGCCTTATGTTGGTTGCATCATTAGTTTGGACGTGGTTTTGTCAGTACACTGGAATTCATTTTATTGACCTTGAAAGGATGACAGGCTCCTGGTGTGTTAATTCAGTGGTCAACGAGGCTTATTCATATTACCATGTAATTATCTTTATAGAACCTAATTATTATCCACTTTTTGTTTCAAAACAGAATATGGTGTCTGAGTTTCGAAATCACAAGGCATCTGAAGAAGATTGCTGGGAAAGATTGTACATTCTCGCAAATGAATATTTAATATTTTCAATATTAATAAATTATATTTGTTTTGTTTACAATTACTTGATTCTGAATTACAAGAAAAGAATAAAAGAGATGTAAAGGGGGGTAGGGGGGGTAGGTGCGCTCCCTCAATGACCCATCACCCCTCATCCCATCCCTCCCTCCCCATGTGTGTGTGTGGGGAAGGGTGGGGGTGGGATGAGGGAGGTGGTGGGTCAAAGGTGGGGCGCACAGGGGGATGAGGGGGGTGGGGCTTGTGTGGGCGGGGCTTGTGTGGGCGGGGCTTCGCTGAGGGCTTGTGTGGGTGGGGTGTGTGTGGTAGGGGCTTGTGTGGGCGGGGTGTGAGTGTGGGTGGGGCTTGTGTGGGTGGGGCTTGTGTGGGCGGTGGTTTATGTGGGTGGAGTTTGTGTGGGAGGGGCTTATGTGTGTGGAGTTTTTGTGTGGAGCTTGTGTAGGCAGGGCTTATGTGGGAGGGGTTTATGTGGGCAGGGTTTATATGGGCAGGGGTTTATGTGGGTGGAGCTTGTGTGGGAGGGGTGAATGTGGATGAGGCTTATGTGGATGAGGTTTGTGTGGATAAATGGATGGGTGGAGAGATGGGGGGATGGGTGGATGAGTGGAGCTTGTGTGGATGGGTGGATAATTTTTTAATTAAATAAACATGTTGTGTGTGTGGGGAACTAATTAACTAATCACTAATTATGTGAATATGATGAATATGGGTGGAGCTTGTGTGGGGTTTGTGTGTGTGGAGCTTGTGTGGAGTTTTTGTGGGGAGCTTGTGTGGAGCTTGTGTGGGGTTTGTGTGGGGTTTGTGTGGGCGGGGCTGCGGTGGGAGGGGCGTGGGTGGGCGGAGTCAAAAGGGGGCGGAGTCAAAAATTCCAATTTATTCGAGCTTGTGCGGGGGTGTGTGGTGGGGTTTGTGTGGGGTTTGTGTGGGCGGGGCTTGTGTGGGCGGGGGCTTGTGTGGGTGGAGCCAAAAAGGGGCGGAGTCAAAAAATTTCAATTTATCTTTGTCTTTTGTAATTCCTGTGAATAAAATGAACCTAAAATCTCTTCCCCTTCCAAATCATATATCTTATAAGTCCAAGGAACCGTATCTATTACATCAACAATTTTAAAAAGCTCGTTGGTCCATCTTTTCGTATAACCTTTTTCAAAATGAGATTTCCACCTATATATTCTTACGATATCACCAACTTTGAACTTAGGTTTTCTGACATTAATCTCTTTTTCATATTTTAATTTTGTAAATGTTTCTGATGGTTTCATATTTGTTGACATGTGAATCGTGTCATTATACTTATCCACAATATCCTGAATAAAAGATGACCATTGTTGTGAACCGAGTTGTGTGAATTTTTTATATAGTCTCTCTTTTAAGGTACGATTAAAACGTTCAACAACAACTGCCTTCCCTTCATTAAAGGTACTGTATAATGTAATACTGTTATTTTTAGAAAATTCATAAATGTCTTGTTATAAAACTCCCTACCCTCATCAGTCCACAATTTTTAGGTTTTCTCTTACTTTTATTAAATATCTTTTGGAAGGCTAACATAAGAGTATTACCTGTTTTGTTTTTTAATGGTACAACCCACGCATATCTACTCCTCAAATCAATAACGGTTAAAGCATACTTGTACCCCTTATCATTATTGAGTTCAATCAAATCAGCAGACCAGATATAATCTACTTCCTTGGAATAAACTTTCCTTCTCTGAAACTTTGTGAATATTGGTTTATGTAATTCATCAGCTAATTGCTCTTCAGTCTTAATAACATCATTAGAGCCTATAAGTTTTTTGAATTTCCAAGACCAAGTTTCAATTTAGCACTGATCATCTTCTTCACAATGAACCGATCAACTTTTTCTCTCAAGGTTGGATTTTGTATCAGAGACAAATTATACAACATTTCTCTATCGGCTTCATGCTTTTCTTGCAACGTTGTGGTATTCCCATAATCAATATCGTGTCTCATGCACACTTCATCAACTCTATTGATAGGCTTACTCCAGGATTTAGGATTGTCTGCCTCATCTAATCTTTTATCCAAGTTTGTGCCTGGGCCACAGAAAGAATACCCTGGAAGATGTAATTCCCTGGTATTCCAGTAGTTGTAAATTTACTTCCTGATAAAAACTTTTGGATATCTCCTCCTAGTTTGTGTTGGGAGATAAATTGATTTTTTTTTGAACCACACACCGAACATATACCTTTTTGTATAACCCTGTTATTTTTACTTTTAATATATGAAATATTTTTAGTATTAGTTTTCTTTTACATTTGAGACAATAACTCATTTATTTATGAGAAAAATTCCTGCAGAGTGCAAAAACCTTTTTAGTTTCCAACATGCACATTTGAATCTTGATTTTTAAAACATAAAGAATCCTTAGAAATGCCTTCACTCTCTCCCCCATTTATTTAAGAAAAAAAAAATGAAAAACTTGAATTAAAATCCATATCTTGTCGATGTCAATAGTCTTGTCGAAAGTATTGCAAATAGACTTACCAATTCTTTGTTTTCCTCCTCGGTGGGTTGAGTTATTTTCTGTAATACCCTTAATCTTTTTTTAATCTCACTGGTTTCCATATTTTGATATTTATTTTGTCTCGCTCTTTCCTCCCTCTCCTCCTTCTCTCTCTTCTCTTTTTCCTGCTTCTCTTTCTTCTCCCTCTCCTCCCTCTCCTTCTCTTTCTTCTCCCTCTCCTCCCTCTCTCTCTTCTCTCTCTCCTCCCTCTCTCTCTTCTCTCTTTCCTCCCTCTCCTCCTTCTCTCTCTTCTCTTTTTCCTCCTTCTCTTTCTTCTCCCTCTTCTCCTTTTCCTCCTCTTCCCTCTCTTCTTCAACTCCTTCCTCATCCCTTACTATCCTTGAATCGCTTACACCCCATAGAATATTATACATATATTCATCAGGATTTCTTGTTATTCCTGTATCCAAAATAATTTTTTACAACAGGAAACCAATAAAATTTCTTTTGAATTTCTAAAAGAGCCTTACCTTTTCTTAACTTTATAATTTTTTCATTATTTAACATTCTAATTAAATCTAAAGTTGTCGGTTTATCAACATCAGCATAATGCCAATCTTTTATTGAAAATACCTCATTCTTATGTTGTAGAACATATTTATTAAAATACCGAATACCCTTTTCTTGAAGGTATGCTTGGACACAGAAATGATAATTTTCTTGAAGCCTTCTTGCTGTCATTTATGTATTAGAAATATATGTTAGAATAATATTATGGCACGAAACACCTCCCCATCTTCCCATAGTTAAATCATTTTGTATTTCCTTACTTATTATATATAATCCTGTTTTTTCTGTTTTCATGAGATAAACAAGGGCAAAACCATTATTATATTTACCCTTATTAAATTCTTTTATTTGTTGTTTACTAATCGTGGCCCCACAAAACTCATTCTCGATACCAAGTGGATAATATTCTTCCTTACGAGACTGATTTAATTGTTCCAGGTCTTCGAGGTTAATTTTAAATGACCAATTATACCCTAAATCATTCATATCATACCCCCATTGTTCTATTCTCATACAAACGATACGCCCTTCTTTATAAAAGATCATTTTAATTCGAACTGTGAATTCTGTATGACCTGGAGATAATATCAACACTTCTGTATCTTTGGAATACACAGCCGTTTTATTTAAGGATATATATTGTGATAAATCGCTTAATCTCACCAAGTCATTCGCGTCAGTCGGGCTTGGATAATTTTTTAATTTATAAGCATTTTTCATGTTAATATTTTTGGTTATATTATATTTATGTCGTTCAGCCTGTGCCTTTGTGTAATAATTTGATAAATCAATATCCAGTTCTTGAGATAAACCAAAGATAGAACCATCTTTACCAACATAAGTCATTTATATTAGATTAAAAATAATATCATAAAAATTTTTATTTTTGTTGAGTTGAAATAACACATATAGGCATAATTGGCCACAACACTTGGAATTTAATTCTTGGACTTGAAATGTTTGATAAACACCATTCTGTAAGAATTTTATGACTTCAACAGGTGGTGGAAGACCAAAACTATCAAAATAATATTTGTCTTGACTATTAAAAATACAAACCCAATGAGAACCGTTCCCATTATTATCTTCTAAGTTCATAATAATATTCTTTGTATGTTTCGGCACATTTGTTAATTCATCTCTCATACAAATAACCACATTATGAATTTTTAATTTCTTACAATATTTGACAAGTTGTAAATTTGATGTTGTATTCTTTCCAAATTTTTTCAACCACTCATCAATGCTCATTTATTTATTAGAAAGATATAATCCATTACCTCTTTTCGTTAATTTTACACCTGCTTGTGCTATAGAAGAAAGCATATCTCCAACTAACAATCTCGCTTTATCAGGCAGACCTTCAAGTTTTTCAGCAAAATCTACAATTACACCACTTCCACTAATTTGTTTCTCCAACTCTTTGTTATGTCTTTCCAATTCTTTTTGAGCCTGGAGTTGAGCCTTCCTTTCGTTGGCAGTTTTCACCGCTGTTGAAATACCACCCGTCAATGCTCCAACCGCACTTAAACCAGCAAATAAAGGAATTAGAAATGGGAGAAATCCTCCACTCGTCTCTCTTATTGAATATTTTTTCAACATTGGTTTTGTCATTTTAATTTTAAGTGAGCCAGTGTCATTCAAGATTTTAACCTGTTCTCTTGTGAGAAAAACATCAATTCTTACTGCTCCTTTTCTCTGAATTGTATTAACGTTAATCGTACAAGGCTTTTGATTTTGAACACAAGATGATAGTTTATGAAGATTGATTTGATTAACATATACCCCAGTTGGTACTTTGCCACTCATTTATTTAACAAAAAATTATGTGAGACTAATCATCACACCATTATCTGTATTAATCTGCAATTCTGTTTCTTCCAAAAGCAAACAATATGTATCAACTTCTTCACTCTCTCCTCTTTCAATGTATAGGGAAGTATCCACTCGATTAGACTTTATAGTTTCCTTTTGAGCGCTCAGGTCAAACGCATAGATTGTATACAAACTTTTAAATGCTGTCATATCCAAAATAGGTTCTTTATTTCCATTACTTTCACACACCTTTTGGTAAGACTTGTATGCTTCAGCAAAATCATTTTTTTCCCAATTAATTTCCAATCTATCTCGTGGGTAAAATGTTCCATCTAGAGAAACGCGAAGTTGTTTCACCTTAGCATTATCACTCAATGCATTATTCTTATCAGTCGCAGTATCACCATCTGGCTTTTTAAAAATGATCCACAGATATCGTGGCTTTCCTTCCAGAACACCCAAATTCCACGTGTAAGTTGTTTGATTGAGTTTAACGTGTTGACATCTTCTTTTGAGGTATGATACACTGAGTGGTTTCTTTGAGTTAAGTCTTCGATTCAACATCTCTTCTGTTTTAAGATTAGGAGTATATTCACTGATATACCAACTCATTTCCTCAATTACAAATTTATTCTGATCACCAAAAGCACTACCAACACCAAAAAGCAATCGATTTTCATTATCATTCCTTTGTAGTTGAAATCTAATTTTAAGGCCATACAGAACTTTATCATGATCACAAAATCCAAATATACCTTTAAGAGGAACTGCCACAGTAAAACTATTTTCTGCTTTTGTATCATCATTATACATTCCTTTCCTTTGAGTATACCCAGGGTCTGTGTTTGTTCCCGTTGACATATCAGGAATAAAACCTTCGACAGACCCCTTTCCCATTCTATCACTGAATGTATAGAGTGTCAATTTTATCATTTCAGATACAGCAGAGACATAATCAACCGCTTCAACTTCTTGTGTTCCAATATACAAACGCACACTATCAAACATTTTCCAGAAGAAATCATTTACAAGTGTAGCGTTTGTGTTATTCCCAGCCTTAGTGAATTTAAATTTACACAACAAGAAACTTTCGGAGAGATTCAAATAGGTTTGTTGATTATTTATTTCAAAACTTTTTGTACCATTCGTATTCCAGTCTGTTCCAGTTATTGCATTTACCTTGAAGTAATCTTCTTTTTTAGTGGAGTTTGAGATAATAATAGTATCATCCAAATCATAGATACTATCAATTGCTTCCATACTTGTATTTATTGAGGAAAAAAAGATGTTAAAACTTTTGAAACCCTGATCCAAGTATTTGAATTATTTTCTGTCGTTCTTGGGGGGACAACTGAGTTTTGCCTTTCTTAATTTCTTTTATTGCTTGTAATTTATGAGATTCCTTCTGAGCATCTTTTATACTCTTTACGGCACCTGCTACATTTCCCACAGCAGAAGCAGTTGAACCAATTAGATCTTTATGTTTAAGAATAGTTGAACCAATACCCATGAGAGTATCAATTATCCCATCTCCTCTAAATTGATGTCCAACACCCCTTTGTCTCTTAGGTTTATAGTATCCTCTACCAAGATACATACCTTCACCCTTGTAGTATGGGGAAAGGAACATCCCATCCCCTGTAATTATTTTATATTTTCCCAACTCGTGTTTCCTCAAAATAACCATCGTATTTATTTATTGGAAAACTTCACGTAGGTGAATTCTGATGGATATAACTTCTCCATTAAAAGAAATCACACGATTATCTTGGTCGGTTATCCTAAAATTTACTCTGTGTATGGTTTTTCCTGACACAGGTAGATAAACCAAATTTTTGGGTTCCATATTGAATTTATAACCAATTGGGGTTGAGTATGCGCTGAATGAAAATATTGTATTTGTTTTTTCCCATCATTATAAGCACCATCAATCAAATCACAGTGAATTAACACCGAATTTATTCCTGAGGATATTTGAATGACATTATCACTGTAAAACGTCCCATTAGTTTCAATCTTTTTGAGGAGAAACCCAATAACTCTCTAAATGAATTATCAATTGTGAAATCAACCTTGTAGTTATTTTTAACTTTAATCGTTGATTTTGAAGTATGTTTTTGAATGTTTATAACAATATTTTTTGGTTCATCACCCTGTTCTTTCATAAGACGAGCAATTTCGGAAGATATTTGAGAAATCTCATATGCTCCGGGTGAGACTGTTATCGTTTTGTATCCACTTCCTGGATTATAACTAAACTTGTCATTTTTCTCGGTTATATTAAATAAGGTATTATAAGTTTCCATGGACAATAAAGATGCCTCATATTCTTTTGTTGTGTCAAGTTGTAGTGGGTATGGGAATGAAGATGTGTGGTCGCTTGTTGTGAAATTGAAACTAAGGATTGTGCTTCTCATCTTATTTAATATGAGATAAAATGTCTTTATATTGATATTTATTAATTATTTTCATGTTCATCAACTGGTCTAAAATGGCTGATGCTTCATTAAAACAATTGTTATTTCCAGCCTTCTTACTGCCTAACAACAATAACAGTCTATTAACTAATTGCGATGGGTCATTTGGAAGAAAACTAACACCTGAACCAAGGATACTTAAAGCCTGAATAATGTGTTTCTCCTTCTCATTCTTCCTACTTTTACCAGAAAGAATAACCTTATAATTTAGAGTGTTCAGCAGATCAATATATACTCTATCATCATTATTTTCCATATCCAATGGTTTATCAATATACTTTGATTCATCCCTCACAGTTGAACCTTGTCTTCCATCTTTTGTGAGAAGAAACATTAATCTCGGAGTTAGTTTAACAGGGGGTTGAGCAGAACCCAAGAACCTTAATTCATCATAAAATATCAATACCTTTTCTTGAACAAGATGAAATATTGCTGATTGTTCTGTTGGAATGAGTCCTGCTTTGGTTTTTGAATCCACTGAATATTCATTGTTTTGAAGAGCATTCACAATATAATCAGGGGGTCGATTAATCTCTTCCAGTTGTTGAAATAAACCTTCATCATCATATTCTAATTCTCCTAAATGCACTAATTCTTCCTCCGTCATTTGACTGAAATCTTTTAACATTTGAAGTTTTTTAGGAGTATATTCTACCGTGGGAACTGTGGAAACATCTTTCATTTTTCCTTGGGAAGTTTTTAAAAGTGGTTTAAAAAATTTCTCTTGTTTTCTTTCAAATGCTTCTTCGCCCGTTAGTTTCTGTCTGCGTTTCTTCTTTATGTCTTCCTGCTGTTTTACAACTTTTGAAACCAACTCTTGATGTTCCCTAAATCTTCTTGCTCTTTCTTTCGCATCCATTTATTTATTGAAAAATATCATTTAATATCTCATCTTGTTTCACAACAATATATTTATATTTTTCAGTCGTGTGTTTCATGTAATCCCCAAATTCCTTTTTACTACATAATGTAGAACAATTGTCTCTCCAAAAATTGTTTATATCTATTGAATTTAACTTGAATAAAATAAAAGTGTTAGCATTGTTTCTGATGGAACGACGAGGAAGCTGAAAGTACGATTGACTAAGATAAATACAATTACAAGAAGAATGTCTCCCTCTTGTGTAGTAGCTGTCCATTACCGTTTGGTTTCTCTCATTAACACAATCATCAAAGATAACGAGGTTCTTTTTGGATTTATCCAAATCTTGGGGAGACGGTATATCATCCGTATTATCACTCAGAATACAAGTTATCGGTTTTGATTTCTTTTACATCTCTGTGTATCACAAAATAGTTGTATTATATCTTCAATGTTAAAATCATTTAGGTTTTTTTGAAGTTTAAATAAACCGATTATATCTTCTTTTTGAAGACCAGCATTAAAACCTTGTGAGAGTAGTTGATACTCTGGTTGAAAACTCGACTTTGTGAAAATTATTAAATTATCATAATCTAAAAAGTTGGGAGTGAGGAGCATCTTTAAAAGTAAGCAGGTTTTTCCACATCCACTTGAACCAACTATGAGGCATCTTAATGAATTTGGGAGATTTTTATGGTTGTCAAATTTTATCTTATTTTCCCAAATAGGTAAAAAATCATTCATTTATATATTTGGAAAACAGGTTATTTAATTTATTCTTGGCTTTTTTCGAAATTCTATATTTTATCCTAAGTTCAGGTTTAATTTCAAGATAATCCATTATTTTATTTATGCAATATCTTGTGTTGATATTTCCCTGAAAATCACATCCATGAATAAGATATAACAACAATCCTTTGAACATTTCTCTAATACGTTCAGTTTCTTCCCTTGTAAGGAAAGGTGTGTTCTCACCCTCGTTCTTTACATTCATTTCTCGAATCAATCTTGTAAAGTAATTCATTTTTGGTGTAAATCTAAAAGAATTATTTTCCTTTTTATATTTTTGATTATCATTAATTAGAAGATAATCACAGAATATACATTGTTTATAGGCTTTTGACTCTGTGTTTAATCCCCGTCTTTCACACGCAGGACAATTCTCAAATTTGTCATATGGAGAATCATGGAATTCAAGAGGCTCAAAATCGAGTAAACTATTCATATTTATAAAGTAAAACTTTACTTAAACTGAAATTCATCTTCGATATCATCTTCGATACTTTCAGAATCATCTATACTTTCATAACTATCATTTGAACACAAACTCTCAGTGTCATAACTATCGTTTGAATGCAAACTCTCGGTATCATAATCACTCTCATAATCTTCAAAATCTTCAGTTGAATATTGGCTCATTTAATTAGTAGAAAAAACATTACCATCGATATCGATATACATTTTTTCATTAACAGATTCAACTGCTACATTTTTTATATTAAAGGTAATTTTAAAATGATCCTTAACTACAATTGAACGAAATGTCATTTCACCTGATATATTAACATCCTTTATTTCATCAGGATTTATATCTTTAGGGTTGTTGAAAAAAATACAAATTTCTCCTTGCATATTACAGATGGTCTTATCTTTTCTTTCTAAAGCTTCATCCATAAGGTTTTTATTTTTTGATACCTTTTCTTGTTTCATTGCTTTTTCTAGTTTTGAATATATTGCCAGAAGGAGAGGAGAAACTTTTGTTAGAGATACCTTAATTGATGTTCTTCCAGGTATACTAAAAGCCCTTCCACTGAAGTAAATTGAAGAACTCATCATATCCACCATAATTGTTTTTATCCAATAGTTGTTATATTTATCTTTGTTCAATTTTACATCCTTGACATATTTCTCAGCATCTTTAACAAATGAAGAGATTGATTGAAACTTGTCTTTTGTGTCTTGAAACATTGTATTTATTAAGTGAAAAAGTTGGAGGATAAAATGGTTTTAAGCACAGATTCACCTGTAAAATAAACGAAATTTTCATCAAGAAAATTTTAGTTTAAGCACAGATTCACCTGTAAAATAAACGAAATTTTCATCAAGAAAATTTTAGTTTAAGCACAGATTCACCTGTAAAATAAACGAAATTTTCACCAAGAAAATTTTAGTTTAAGCACAGATTCACCTGTAAAATAAACGAAATTTTCATCAAGAAAATTTTAGTTTAAGCACAGATTCACCTGTAAAATAAACGAAATTTTCATCAAGAAATTTTTAGTTTAAGCAAAGTTTTATTATATAAATATGGTGAATACAACATACTGCGATGTTTGTAATCACGAATATAAACATTATAGAAAACACCTCCGAACCAACAAACACACATTTAATCTATTTCACAAAATATCCCCTCGAGTTGGAAAGAAAACATTGTGATACCTGCTCAAAGGATGTTTTGAAGAGTAGTTATAATAGGCATCTTCAATCACAAAAACACAAGAAAAATGAGTTTAAAGTAAAGGGAGACTATTATATTGAAAACACTGATGGGGCATTTAAAGGGCATATAAAAATAAGGATTTTTCAATTTGGAGAACCCGGTCCATCATCAATAGTTGAATCAATTGAAATAGTGAAACCTGATGTTGAAAAATTTATTAAAAAAACATTAAAAGAAATGAAAACTTTAAAGTTTTATATGGGAGTGAAAATGAATATGAAAAGACAAGATGAAGAACAAACTCCTTATATGAGGACAGATCTTCATTTTATAACATCATTTCAAGATTTTTTGAATAGTGGGGTTTATGAAGAACTATCAAGACAAGAGGAGGATGTTGATAATACAGTGGTAGGAAGTGGATTCAATATTAAAAAAATCATCTTTTTAGATGTACACATTTTAAAATCAAACCCTCTTAAAGCTTCTTCTTATATTGAATTACCAAAAGAAATAAAACGAAAGAAGGCAGTTGTTAATATTAAGAATAATGATAATAAATGTTTTCTCTGGTCTGTTCTTGCTCACTTACATCCACCAAAATGTAATTCAGAAAGAGTAAAACAATATATGAAATATGAGAATACCTTGGACATTAAAGATTTTAATTTCCCAATGCCACTAACAGATATTCCTAAATTTGAGAAAAAGAATAATCTTTCTATTAATGTATATGGATTAACGGATACAAACAAAGTTCAAATATTAAAAATTTCAAACAACTTTAAAAATGAAGAAACACACATTGATCTTTTATATTTTAGTGTTGGAAATAATTCACATTACACATACATCAATAATTTATCAAGATTAATCTCTTCTCAGGTATTCAGAACAGCAAACAAAATATATCCTTGTAAGCGATGTCTTAATTCATTTCATACAAAAGAACGATTAGAACAACATTCAAAATATTGTAGTAATCATAAATCAGCTGTAATTACAATGCCTAAACCTGGTGAAAAGATTTCTTTTGAAGATTATAATAAATCTATCATGCACCCATTTGTGATATACGCTGATTTTGAATGTATCCTTAAAAAGATAAATACTGCTTCTCCTAATCCAAAAGAACCACATACAAATAAATATCAAAAACATATTCCTTGTGGTTTCTGTTATTATATCAAATCATCTGTTGGAGAAAAGTATAATAAACTTGAACAGTATAGTGGAAAAAATGCTTCACAAGAGTTTGTAAAACGATTAGAAAAGGATTGTATAAGACTAAGTAAATTAATGAAAGAAACAAATGAACCGATGAAATTAACCATAGAAGAAAAATTAGAATTTAGAAAGAACAATATCTGTCATATTTGTGAGGAGGAAATTGAGGAGTCTAAAGTTAGGGATCATTGCCATCTTACTGGTAAATATAGAGGCCCGCTCATTCCTGTTGTAATCTTAATTATAAATTACCTTCTTTTATTCCAGTCTTTCTTCACAACAGCGCCAACTATGATACACATCTATTTATAAATGAACTTTCAAAAACACCAGGGAATGTTTCTGCCATAACAAACACAAGTCAAAAGTATATTTCATTTACAAAAATGATATTCACAAAACCTATAACTCGTATTCGGTTTCTTGATTCTTACAAGTTTATGGGAACACCACTAGCCAACCTCGCATCAAATCTAAGCTCCACGGGCTCTTTTCCAAATCTTAATTCATTCTTTCCAAAAGAGGAAATTCTAACTAAAGAGGAAATTCAGATTAAAGAGAGAATTCAAAGTAAAGAGGAAATTCTAATTAATGAGGAAATGAATGAAGAAATTCTTACTGAAGATGAAATTCTAATTATACAGAAAATTCGAACAAAGAATGAAATTCTAACTAAAGAGGAAATTCTGATTATAGATGAAATTCTGATTAAAGAGGGAATTCTAACTAGAGAGGAAATTGAAACAAGGAATGAAATTCAAAGTAAAGAGAAAATTCTTACAAGTAAGGGAATTTATCCTTATGGTTATATGGATTCATTTATGAGATTTAAAGAAACACAACTTCCTTCAAAAGAAAGTTTCTATAATAACCTTTATGAAGAAGAGATAAGTGATAAGGAATATAAACACGCACAAGAAATTTGGAAAATATTTAAGATAAAGAACCTTGGAGAATATCATGATTTGTATCTAAAAACAGATGTTTTATTGTTAGCTGATGTGTTTGAAGCTTTTAGATCACTCTGCCATAATAAAAATTGTTATGGATTAGATCCTGCCCACTATTTCACAGCTCCTGGTTTAGCTTGGAGTGCAATGTTGAAAATGACAAAACAAGATATAGATTTAGTCAGTCATGTAGATATGCTTTTGATGATTGAGAAGTCTAAGAGAGGTGGAATATCACAAGTATGTTCAAAAAGATATGCTAAAGCAAATAATAAATATCTTCCAAATTATGAGAGTGAAAAAGATAGTAATTATTTGATGTACTTTGATGCTAATAATTTGTATGGATGGGCAATGTCTCAATCTCTGCCTTATGGTAAATTAGAGTGGGTGGAAGAAAAGGATTATGAAAAGGCTTTGATGAATATTGTTATTTCTTCTCAAGAGAAATTGAATGACAAAGAAGAAGGTTATTATTTTGAAGTTGATTTGAAGTACCCGAGTGATCTTCATAATAAGCATAAAGACCTTCCTTTTGCATGTGAGAAAGAAACCCCAAAGAAAGAATGGTTCAGTGATTATCATAAAAGTTTTAATATTAAAGGCAAATCAACAGAAAAGTTATTAACAACATTCTATGATAAAGAGGGATATGTTTTGCATCAAAGGAACTTGAGACAATATTTATCTGCTGGGTTGAGAGTAGCTAAAATTCATAGAGTTTTAAAATTTAAACAAAGTCCTTGGATGAAAAAGTATATTAAATTCAATACAGATATGAGAACAAATACAAAAGTAAAATTTGAAGGGGAATTCTATAAATTGATGAATAATGCTGTCTTTGGAAAGACAATGGAGAATGTTAGAAACAGGCAAAACATTAGATTTGCAACATCTTGGAAAGAAGCTTCTAGATTGATAAATAAACCAAGTTTTGAGAGAGAAGAGGTTTTTTCAGAGAACTTTTCTGCTATTCATATGAAAAAGGAAAGTATTGTCATGGATAAACCAATTTATATTGGAACAGCAGTTCTTGATTTATCAAAGATATTGATGTATGATTATTTGTATAATGATTTAAAGAAAGAGTATGGTGAAAATGCTTCATTGTTGTATATGGACACCGATAGTTTTATTCTAGATATAAAAACTGACGATGTTTATAAGGATATGAAGAAAAACATTGGAGTATATGATACAAGTAATTTTAGTAAGAAGAGTGAGTTATTTTCAAAAAAGAATGAAAAGGTTATTGGCAAGTTTAAGGATGAGTTGGGTGGAAAAGTAATGAGTGAGTTTATTGGATTGAGAGCAAAGGCATATGCTTATAAGTATGGTGATCAGATTGATAAAAGGTTAAAGGGAATAAAGAAATATGTAATAAAGAAATCAATAACTTTTAGAAATTATTATAATTGTTTGATGAATAAGAAAGAAGAATATAGGAAAATGAATACAATAAGAAGTTATAAACATAAGATATATAGTGAAGAAGTAAATAAAAAGGCATTAGGAGCCTTTGATGATAAGAGATTTATTTTAGATAATGGAATAGATTGTGTTCCATATGGATATTGTATGATAGAGTGTATAAAATAGATTGTGTTCCATATGGGTATTGTATGATAGAGTGAATAGAATAGATTGTGTTCCATATGGACACAAGTTTTAACGATGGGAAGATGGGTTAGGGTTTTTAAGGGCTTCCGCCACGTTTTTCACAATATATAAATGGTCGAACCAAGTATTAGTCAAACTAAAGAGTGGAGAAAATCTCAGTCTTGGTATATAAATGGAAAACATAAAGAATGTGAAAAATATCAAATAAGTCTTATTGAAAAAATATCTAAAACAAAGGTAAATAAAACAAATATGCGAATCAATTTAAAAACCAATAAGTTAGAGGATGTAAAGAAAATAATAAATATGTTTGAATGGACTGAAAAATTTGATGGTTATCAATTGAACAATGGAAAAATAATTTACTACAATATCAAAATGATATGCAACTCAGGAGGTGGTCAGATGAGATCATTAAGAGAAGTTTATCATTTCGTAATGGCACAAAAGGGGTATCTTAAAAAATATAAAGATTCAAATGTTTTGTTTTTCAATATTTTAGATGGGGATTATTGTGCAAAGAAAATTAAACTATTGAAGGAATTTGAGAATGAACAAATGTTTATAGGTTCAATGAGTGAGCTAAACAATATGCATTGGTTATTTGATAAAGAGTGTCCCGGGGCTTAGGCGTTTCAGATATTTCTTTCGAATCACCTTTAACAAATCTTTATCTTGTTGTATGGGTTATTTGAATAGAGAGCCCCTAGGTTAAAAGGGGAAATAAAAAAAATGACCGTTTTTACAGCCATTTTTCCCTGCTGTGCAGGGGTTTGGCTTTTTCTTGAGGCAATGTTTTATGGCCGGATGCCCTTCCTGACACCAACCCTGGTCGCCTCTTACGACACACAGGGATATGGTACACCTATTCTAACCGGGGCATACACCGGGATCAGTACACTGGCACTCATTTCGCCGACC
>NW_028222494.1:12500-15000 GCF_056783735.1 Eptatretus burgeri | reverse complement strand
GGAGGGGTACATCTCCTAATCTACCCTCACCATTTAACTGTTAAACTACCCCGGGGCTTTCAACAAGCGCCTCTCGCTTAAACTATTGGTTCTAACAACCCAGATTCCCGTCGCCTGTGTTGGTGTCCTTACAATTTCGGGCCTCGCCCCCTAATTTTCTCTCCGTGCCCTCACACGGTCTCCTGGCTGGGAAACGTGGCTCCCTTTGGCAGGCACGACCCTCTGCCGATTCTCCCGCTATGGCACCCCCGGGCACTACACTGCCTCCGAGCCTACCAGCTCCCTAACACCGGGGAGTGCCCCCCATGGCACCTCCCCTGAAACGCACACGTGGCAGGCCGGCCTCCCGGGCCCCTTTCCGAGGGTCACCCGTGCCCACAACACTGCCCACGCGGCTAATGGCGCCCCGGGCCCCCGCACCAAGCAGGCGCACCCGTGCCCACTACGCTATCCCGGCCCCCCATGGGCCCTTGGCCTACCGCGGCCGACTAGCCTGGTGCCCGGGGTACCCACTCAGCGATACTCACCTTTCGCAGCCACGCTCCCAAGCCCGTCAACAGGGCTCCTGCACCCCTCCAAATGGGTCTCGAGCCTACTTTCCCACCAACAGCAAAACGACCTCCATTTTTCAATTTGACTAACCCAGCTAACTCACTCTACACTGACCCCGGGGTCCCTTGGGCGGGAGTCACTCCTCCCCCCCAATCACTCATCGCACCATGCATTCCCCATTCGCTCCATTCACACAGACTCGCTGGCCTCACCCACTCACCAAGCACATGCCTCACAACTCACCAACTCTTCAACACACTCACCACTGAACTCTGCCATCCTCCTAACTACATCCCCTAACTAACTCGTGCTCCCACGTCGTCCCTTAAACTACAGCACGTTCCTTTTAACACTACGTAGCTAAGCTACGTCCCCACTACACATCCAAAGTCTGTCTCTGTCTCCAAATCAATCATTTTATTTCCCATTTTCCCATCCTAAATCTGGCTACAATCCCTCTAACTAATCCATTCCACGGACTCCATGAGGACTTAACCCTGCCCCATGGAGTCGGTCTAACTAAGCTAACCCTTCCCCCTAACTAGTTTTCATCCTGTGCCCAGGTAAGGGGGTCTTTCACCCCTTGCCCAGGAATCCTGTACACCCGAAAGTGAGGCTTGCTGGGTTTTTTTTTTTTTTTTTTTTACATGCGCAGCACCTGCGCGGCAACTCAGAGCTCGCGCACTTTGCACCTGCCCGTGACGTCATGCAGCTGCACGTGTTCTTCGTCCTTCCTTGGACGGTCCCATCCGGCCGGGATACCCCTCCTGCCGGATTCCAACCACACGTGCAGCCATGACGTCACCGTGCGCATAAAAAAACCACAAGCCCCACGTCTCGAGGGGTTCCCCACGCGAACACATGTGCTTTGCCCGTTGGAGCTTAACACACACGATCGCGTGGAGAACCCGTCCGGTCCAAATCCATTTACCTGCCTAAACTTTGTCCGTCCGCGGGATCGGCAAATCCACCGCGTGCGTTTCCGGACCGGGACTTCACCCTCGCAAGCGAGCACGTGGCGGTCTCGTGCGTTGCACAGCACGAACCGCGTGCTCACTGCTGGGTGAACCCGGCACGGTCCCCGAAACAGCTACAGCCGCTACCCGGCTTTCTCTCCTCCCATGTCGCCGTCTCCGTCTCCATTCGACCCACGCATTCCTGCGTGTCACGACGCACACAGTCCACTCCATCACATTCACACCGGGAGACGCGGCTGCGTGCTCCCGCATGCCAACCGACATCTCCCTCACATACCGCTCTCTCACACACACGGTCTCCCTTGCACACAGCGACCTTGCACACGGCCGTTCACTCACGCACGGTGCCTCACCACTCACACAAACCATACTACTTACACACGCGGGGGCACTCACCCGCAGTGCCTCATCCACACACCGTGCCTCACTCATACACGCGGGGGCACTTAACCGTGGTGCCTCATCCACACACGCGGGGGCACTCAACCGCGGTGTCTCATCCATACTCCGTGCCTCACTCACACACGCGGGGGCACTCACCCGCGGTGCCTCACTCGCACTCCGTGCCTCATCCACACTGGCCGTTTCATCCACACACGCGGGGGCACTAACCCGCGGTGCCTCACTCACACTGGCGGTTTCACTCACACACACGGCCTCACTCACACACGGTGCCTCACCCACGCACGGCGTGCTGGGAAGCACGTACTCCGGCACCATCGCCACCACACCACTCACACACGGGGTCGCTTCCACACACGGGGACGCACTCACACCTTGCACCACACACACAGGGACAACCACACTGGGGATTCGTGTCCCCACAAGGGTCTCCGGGGCCTCTATACCCCCCAAGCTCTCCAAGCACCTGTCCACAGCACTCGTCCCCTCAACCTCGCAAAGCACGACCGAACTCACCTGGTCGTGACTCGCCTCAAGGGGGCATACTCCCTCCCCTCGTTCCTGGAGGA
>NW_028222494.1:2500-7500 GCF_056783735.1 Eptatretus burgeri | reverse complement strand
ACACACGTATCCAACACCACAACAACTCCCCTCTACACATCTAAACATCTGTCACTGTCTCCAAATAATATCATATATATATTTCCCCACCTATATATCTGGCTACAATCCCTCTAACTAATCCATTCCAGTGACATACACATGAGGACTATACCCCTGCCCCATGAAGTCGGTCTAACTAGCTAACCCTTCCCCTACACTAGTTTCCATCCTGTGCCCAGGTACACATATCACCACACACACACTGTACACCCGAAGCCCAGTGATATACATACATATATATACATACGCTATATATATATATATATACATACATATATATACATACACATATATATATATATATACATACATATATATACGTACACATATATATATATATAGATATATATATATATATACATACACATATATATATATATATATATATATATATACACACCCAAGGTGTCTCGAGGGGTTCCCCACGCGAACACATGTGCTTTGCCCGTTGGAGCTATAACACACACGATCGCGTGGAGAACCCGTCCGGTCCATATATCCATATATACACACACATTAATATATTTGTCCGTCCGCGGGATCGGCAAATTCGCAAACCACCATTCAGGTCCCTTAGGTGAGATATCTCGCAAGCGAGTACACGTGCGTAGTTGCACAGCACGAACCCGTTGTCTGAGTGGGAATACATGTCATGCATGAACCCGCAGGCTCTTCAGGATACTCGTTTTCTTTACTATCGTCGCCAGTGGACCCAACCGCACACCTGCGTGTTACGACCACAACAACAGTCCACTCCATCACATTCACACGGGGAGACGTGGCTGCGTGCTCCCGCATGCCAGCCGACATCTCCCCCTCACATACCGCTCTCTCACACACACGGTCTCCCTTGCACCGCGACCTTGTACACGGCCGTTCACTCACGCGTGTGGACTCACCCGCGGTGCCTTGGACTCCGTGCCTCAGGGCCACACACGCGGGGGCACTCACCCGCGGTACCTCAAAATCCACGTATTTGTGTGCTTCAAAAACACGCGGGGGCACTAACCCGCGGTGCCTCACACGCCCACTCCGTGCCGTCCACACACGGTGTGCTGGGAGCACGTACTCCGGCGAACATCGGCCACCACACCACTCACACGTGGTGCCTCGATTCATATGGCCGTTATGGATCAAAACACACACACTTCACACACCCTACAGTGCCCCATCCACACCCTGGGAGCGTGCTGGTCGAAGGGAGAGGGTCCACCACAGATGAGAGGGCGGAGCACGGGGCTGAGCTTTCCACACACGGTGCCGTCAGTCTCAGTGAGTAGTAGAGTCGAGAGGGACACAGAGAGTTAAGACTTCGCGGGCTGGTGGAGTTGGCCCCAAGAAGGAGTCTCCGGTCGCGTACGTGTGCGTTGGCCACCGTCGGAGCGGACGGAGCTCGTGGAGAGGCGGCGAGGGAGCAGGACCGAGGGGTGCTCGCGTTGTGCAGGGAGCTGCACCCCAGGGGGGATACCGACAGCGCGACCTGGTTCCGAGGTGGAGGAGGCCATCCCGCTGCGGGGCAATAAAAATCTCTATTCCCCGCGGCATCAGCAGCCCACCTCCTGTCCTCCACTACCGCCGCTGAGATGCGTGCGACGTCAAGGGGGCCCCGTCTTCCACCCGTGCCAGACACTGCCGTTCGCGAGGCCCGCGGAGTTGGAGTCACCAACTCGCCGCTTTACCGCGCCTTGTCATCAACCATTATTTGCCGGGTAGGCCCGTCACCTCGTGTCTCGGCCTCAGGCCCGCCTCATCCTTGAGGGTATTCTTTCCTTTCGGTCATCGTCACGACCCTCGCCCAACACGTATGTGTTGTGGCGCCGTCTGTGCACCCCCACCCAGTAAAATTGTATAAGTGTTGCCGTGTGCTCGTGTAATCGGTATTAGATCTGCATTGTCTGCAGCTCTTTCATTTCTTTTTGTGTAAACTTGAATTGTGTTTTTCTTTTCATGTCATTTGTATTTGGTGGAATCTTCTCGTTCATGCTTTCTCGTTTTTCAAATAAATGTGCATTTGTGTTTGAACCATTTTCGCTTAATAGTCATTTCCATTCATTGAATCCTCATCTTGCTTCACGTAAAGGGTTGGTAGCTGGGCCATGTTGGATGCACTCAGCTGAGCCGTTTCGGCAAGGGTTGAGGGAAGGGTCTTGATAGTACGGCAGGGGGGAGCCCGTGTCAAAATCGACCTGGCGAGGTGCGATCGCCCGCACCCTCGGGTGGGTACCTCAGCTAGGGCGAGTCGAATTTGGCGAGCAACCCAACATTTCCCACGCGAGGGCTGATTGGCTCGATCGCGGTGGACCATGGACTCTAGCGTTAGTCCGAAGGGTCACGACTATACATTTCTAATAGGCTCCCGCTCGCCTTGAGACCGCCATCTTGCTTGCATCGTGAAGCGCGAAATCGCAACAATATACACACATTATATATATATATATATATATATATATATATATATATATATATATATATATATATATATATATATATATATATATACACATATATATATATATATATCGCACGACCTGACCAGTGTTGCGGTCTTCGCGCCCGCCGGCGTGCGACGGCCACGTAACTCGAATCGCGCGCGTCGCCCACCGGACGGACAATCCAGTCGTGACCCTCTCGGACTAACGCCGGGAACCAGTCACGGGTGGACCTTTCGGTCTCACCGCGATCGAGCCAATCAGCCCCGCGTGGGATAGGGTTGCTCGCCAAATTCGAACTACCTAAGTACCCACGCGGAGGGTAGACCGGGCGATCGCACCTCGCCGCAGGTCGACTTCGGACACGGGCCACGAAGCGACCCGCCCGTACTATCAGAATAACCGAGCCGGTGTTATCGTCGACCTCGCTCGACGGTTCGATTAATTATCGGGCGTATTCAGCCCACTACCAACCCTTTACGTGAAGCAAGATGTTCAATGGAGGAAAAGAACGAAGCGAAGCGAAACAGTTCAACAATAAAGCACATTTATTCGCGACGAACGGAAAGCACACAAATACAATTCCACCAAATGCACACAAAAAAGAAAACACAATTCCATTTACACAAAAAGCAAACATAAAAGTGAAAACACAGTGCAGAGCTAATTCCGACTACCGAGCACACGGCAACACTTATACAATTCTACTTCACAGACGGCGCCGACAACACATACCCAAAACCAAGGAAAAGAAATACCCTCAAGAATGAGGTAGGCCTGGGGCCGAGACCTGGTCGGGCCTACCCGTCTGGTGATGAGACGCTGAGCGGCGATGGCCCGCAACCCGCGGGCCTCGTGGACAGTGCCTGGCAGGGGGTGGGAACGGGGCCCCTTGGTCGCACTATCTCAGCGCGGGGGAAACAGGAGGGGTTGCTGATGCTCGGGGTATAGAGGATCTTTATGTATATGCGACGAGCGTCTCCACCTCGGCCAGGTCGCGCTGCCGGCCTCCCAGGGCGCGCAGCTCCTTGCACGCCGCGAGCACCCTTCGTCCGACTCGCCGCCTCTCCACAGCTCGCCCCCTCCGCTCCGACTTTTAACGCACACGTCGACCCGCTCCCCCGCCCGCGAAGTTTTGACTCTCTGTTCCGATTCCTTCGCCTCCTTCCGACCTCCTTCCCTCTTGCGACTCTCCGTTCTGCTGACTCTTTCGCTCCGACTTTTACGACTCCTTTGACTGACGAACACCGTCCTTTTATCCCCCCCCGTAACTTCGCCTTTGACCCCCTCCCTTTGACCTTTCACCTCGCTCCCCATTGGCCCGAGAAAAAGTGGGCGTGAAGGCTTTTTGATCCATAAATTTGCATATATCGATCGCCCTGGGGGTGGGGCCAATTCGCCCCTCGCTCACCGATTGGACGGCAAAAAGTGGGCGTGTGTCATTTTCGATCCGTTTTTGAAGCAGAAAATCCGTGATTTTGTACACGCTGTTCAACGTGCGCCCTACACGAGTCCAGCATCGGTGTCCATGAGTGGCGCGAGATGACGGTGATGCGATGGTGGCGAGTTGTGACGGTAAAGGTCGTGGCGGTTGTGGTGAAGCGGCGTTGTGGTTGGTGGTTGTTGTTGTGGTTGTGATGGTGGCGATTGGTCCAAAATAAAGATAGTAAAAGAAAAACGGCTATCCTGAAGAGTCGCAGCACGTATAAATGACATGTATTCCCACTAGACAACGGGTTTGGGCCTAACTACACATGCACTTACCGAGATACCTCACCTAAGGGACCTGAATGGTGGTTTGCGAATCTGGTAACCACAACAATATATATATATATATATATATATATATATATATATATATACATATATATATATATATATATATATATATATATATATATATATATATATATATATATATATATATATATATATATATATATATATATATATATATATATATATATATATATATATATATATATATATATATATTGTTGCGGATTTCGCGCCCGCCGGCGTGCTGACGGCCACGTAACTCGAATCGCGGCACGTCGCCCACCGGACGGACAATCCAGTCGTGACCCTCTCGGACTAACGCCGGGAACCAGTCACGGGTGGACCTCACCGCGATCGAGCCAATCAGCCCCCGCGTGGGATAGGGTTGCTCGCCAAATTCGACCTACCTAAGTACCCACGCGGAGGGTAGACCGGGCGATCGCACCTCGCCGCAGGTCGACTTCGGACACGGGCCACTTAAGCGACCCGTTCCGTACTATCAGAATAACCGAGCGGTGTTATCGTCGACCTCGACGGTTCGATTAATTATCGGGCGTATTCAGCCCACTACCAACCCTTTACGTGAAGCAAGATGAGGATTCAATGGGAGAAATGACGAAGCGAAGCGGGAAACAGTTCAACAATAAAGCACATTTATTCGCGGCACACGGGAAGCACACATATTCAATTCCACCAAAAGCACACAGAAAAAACACAATTCCATTTACACAAAAAGCAAATATAAAAGCG
>NW_028222493.1:0-35000 GCF_056783735.1 Eptatretus burgeri | reverse complement strand
TGTCGATGCGTGCCTGCGTGATGTGTGATGCGTGTGTCAATCTCGTGTCAATCAATGCGTGCGTGTCGTAATAATCAATGATGTGTGTGTGCGCGCGTGTGTCTGTATGCAATGATGCGCCATTGATGATTCAATGATAATGCGTACGTATGCGTGTGATAATGCCAGCGTATCGTCAATGTGCGTCGATCCCATGATGATGTGTGATGATGATGTGTGTGCGTGCGTATGTCGGTATTAATGTGTGTGTGTGCGTGCGTGCGTGTGTGTGTGTGTGTGTGTGTGTGTGCGTGTGTGCGTGCGTGTGTCGTGTGTGTGTGTGTGCGTATTACGTCGTGTGATGTGCGTGCGGCCAGTAATGTGTCGTTTGCGTGTCGTAATGATGATGATGATGCGTGTGTGGCGTGTGACGTGTGTGTGTGCGTGCGTGACGTGTCAATGTGCGTGCGTGTGATGATAATGTCGTGTGCGTCGGTATGTGTGTGATGTGTCAGTAATGTGCGTGATGCGTGAATGTCGGTGTGTGATGCGTCAATCGCGTGTGTGTGTGTCGCGTGTAGCGTGCGGCCGTGTGAATGATGATGATGATGTTGTGTGATGCGTGATGAATGATGTTCAACGATGTCAATGTTGATGATAATGTGTATGTGTCGGTGTGTGTGATGCGTATGTGCGATGATGATGTCGTATGATGCGTGTGCGTGTGTGTGTGATGATGATGTGTGTGCAGTAATGTGTGTGCGTATATGTGTCGTAATGCGTATGCGTATGTGTGTGCGTGCGTAATGTGTGCGTACGCGTCAATGTGTATGTGTGTCGTGTGTGTGATGTGGTCTGATGGCGTGTCAATGTGTGTGTGGATGCGTCGATGATGTCGATGATGATATTGATGATGTGGATGCGTGATGATGATATTAACGTACGATGATATTGTGTGTGTGTGATGATGATGATGATGATGCGTAATGCGTGATGATGATGTGTGATGATGTTGATGATGATATTGATGCGTGTGCGTGCGTGCGTAATGTGTGTGACGGTGCGTGTGTGATGTGTAATGTGTGTGTGTGTGTGTGTGTGTGTGCGTACGTCGTGATAGTGCGTGATGCGTGCGTGTGTGTGTGTGTGTAATGCGTGCGTGCATTGTGCGGTGCGTATGGACGTAGTAATCGTGCGTAATGCGTGCGTGCGTCGTCGATGCATTGATGATGATGATGGGACGTTCGCGCATCGGTGATGATGTGTGATGATGATATTATTGATATCGGACCGATGATGATGATGATGATGATGATGATGATGATGATGATGTGCGATAATGCGTAATGTGATGTGTGGATCAATGCTGCGTACGTAATCAAATGCGATGTGTGCGTGTGCGTGCGTGTGTGTGTGTCGTATGCGTGTGATATGTGATGTGTGTGTGATGTGTTTGCGATAATGTAATACGATGCGTCGATATGCATGTGATGCGTGTCAATGATGCGTGATGCATTACGTGCGTGTGTCGTGCGTGATGTGATGCGTGTGTGATGCGTGATGTGTGTGTTGTGATGTTGCATGCATTAGCATTTCAATGACATCAATGTGTGTGTGCATGTGTGTGTGTGCGTGTGTGATGATGATGCGTACGATATAAATAATAATGCATTACGTGTGTGCGTGCGTGCGTGTGTGCGTACGTAATGCGTACGTGTGCGTGATGCGTGTGTGCGTGATAGCGTGTGTGTGTGTGTGTGTGTAGATGTTGATGATAATCAGTGTGTGTGTGTACGTGCGTGATGATGATGATGATGCGTGTTGCGATGATGCGATGATGATGATGATAACGCGATGCGGTGTACGTGTGCGCGTGCGTCGATGATGATGATGACGATGATGTAACGTATCAATCAATGTCAATCAATGTCCCAATGCGATGATGATGGCTGATGATGATGATGCTGTCGCATGGATTCGTGTCGTGATATTGATGATGATGTTGATGCGTGCGATGATATTGATGTGTCGATGTCGTGGTAATGATATTGATGATGATGCGTGCGGTGCGTGTGTTCGTGCGATGATATTGATGATGATGCGTGCGCGATGATGATGATGATGATGATATTGATGATGATGATATTGATGATGATGGCATTGATGATTGATAACGTGCGTGATGATCTTGATGATGATGTGTGATATTGATGATGACCGGTATTGATGATGATGATGCGTGTGTGCTGCGTGTGCGTGCGCGTCGTGTCGTGTGTGTGTGTGTGTCGTGTGTCGATGTGTGATGGCGTATTGATGCGTGCGTGTCAATATTGTGTGTGTGTGTGCGTGCGTGTGTGTGTGTGTGATGCGTGTGTCGCTTGCGTATATGCGTGCATTGATATTGTCAGTCAACGCGCGTCAAATCAATGCGATGCGATGATGATGATGATATTGATATTGATGATCATGATGTGTGTGCGTGGTGTGCGATGCGATGCGATGTGTGTGCGTGCGTCGTATCAGCGTCAGTATCTGATGATGATGCGTGCGTGTGTGCGTGCGGTAATGTGTCGTGTGTGTGTGTGTGTCAATGCGTGGTGCACGTTGCGTAATGTGTCAGTAATGTTTGCGTGCGTATGTGTGTGTGCGTGTGTGCGATGATGATGATGATGATGTGTGTCAGTAATCGGATCCGACGATGATGATGTGGTCTGATGATGATGATGATGATGATGATGTGATATGATGTGTGATGATGTGTGTGCTTTGATATCGTGTGTGATGGCATTGATGATGTGTGTGATGTGTGTGCGTCGGTATGTGTCAATTGATGTATGATGCGTGTGATGTGTGTGTGTGTGGTAATGATGCGTATGTGCGTAATGTGTGTGTGTGTGCGTGATGCGTGTGTAGTCGTGTGTGTGTTGTGTCAATGCGTGTTTCAATGGTGTGCGTGTGCGTACGTGTGTGTGTGCGTGTGTATGTCGGCTGATGTGTGTCGCGTATCGATGATGTTAACGTGTGATGATGATGATGCCTTTGATCCGATGATGATGATGTGCGTGCGTGTGATAACGTCAATCGATGATGATGATGATGCGTGATGCGTGTCGGTAATCGATGATATTGATGATGATGATGCTGATGATGCGTCGATGATGATGATGATGATATTGCGTATGTAATGATGGCGTGTCGATGATGATGATGATGATGATGCGTACGTATGCGATGATGATGATGATGCGCATTGATGCGTACGATGTGATGATGATGATGATGATGATGATATCGATATTGATGATGATGCGTGATAACGTGCGATGATGATGATATTGATAGTGTATGATAGCGTGTGTGCGTGTCGCGTCGGATGTGTGTGTGTCAATATTGTGTCGATGCGTGATGCGTGCGATGATGATGTGTGTGTGTGTGATGATGATGATGCGATACGTCGCGTGTGTGTGTGTGTGTGTGTGTGTATTGTGAAATATCGCACGACATCGGTAATGATGATGATGATGATATTGATGGCATTGATGCGTGTGTGTGTGTGTGTGTGCGTGCGTGCGTGTGTGTGTGTGTGTGTGCCCGTGCGTGCGTCAATGATGCATGATGATGATGATGCGTGCGTGTGTCAATGCGTCCACGTCGCGTGTGTGTGTGTGTGCGTGTGTGGATTCAGGTGATGATGTGTGATGTGTCAATGATGTGTGCAGTTCGTGATGATGATGTGCGTGCCGTGTGTGTGTGTCAATGTTCAGTCGTAATGGTAATGATGACGATGATGTCTCGATATGCGTGTGTGTGCGTGTCGTCGGATCGTGTGATGTCAATGATGCGTGCGTGTGTGTGTGTGTGTCAATCAATCGTGCTGACGTGCTGTGATGCGTGCGTGATGATGATGATGCGTGCGGTGTGTGTGATGATGATGATGATGTCGCGTGATGATATTTATGTGATGATATTGATGTGCGTGCGTGATGATGATGTGTGTGTGTGTGTGTGTGTGATGATATTTATTAATGCTGTGGCGTCGATGTATTGTCGGTAATAATGCATGCGTAATGTCAATGCGTGTGTGTGTGTGTACGTGTCGTCAATCGATGATGATGATGATGATGTGTGCGTGCGTGTGTGTGTGTGTGTGTGTGTGTGTGTGCGTGCTGTCGCGTGCGTGTGTAATGTGTGATGTGTGATGATGATGATGATGTCAATCAATCAATCGATGATATCGATGTGCGATGCGTGCATTGTGTGTCGTGTGCGTGCGTGATGTGATGATGCGTGCGATGATGATGATGATGTGCTGTGTGTGATGTGCGTGCGTGTGTGTCGTGTGTGCGTGCTGATGATATTGATGATGATGATGATGCGTCTGCGTAATATTGATAATGTGCGTGCGTGTGTGTGTGTGCGTGCGTGTGATGATAATGATGATGGTAATGTGGTTCGTGATGATGTAATAATGTCACGATGCGTGCGTGTGTGTGTGCGTGATGATGATGATGTCGTGCTTTAATGATGATGATGTGCGTGATATTGATAGCGTGTGTGATAGCAGTAACGTGTGTGTGTGCGTCGTGTGATAATGATAGCGTCCACATGTGGTGTTGATGTGTGTGTGTGTATGTGTGTGTGTCGTGTGTGTGTGTGTGTGTGTGTGCGTGTGTGTGTGTGTGTGTGTGTGTGCGTGCGTGTCGTGCGTGCGCGACCAGCTCAGTATTCATTGTGATGTGCGTGCGTGTGCGTGTGTGTGTGTGTGTGTGTGATGTGTGCGTCACGTATGCGTGTGTGTGATGTGTGTTGATGTGTGTGCGTGCAATGTCAGTTCGTTGTGTGTGTGTGCGTGCGTAGTTCGTCGTGTGTGTGTGCGTGCGTGGCGTGTGTGTGTGATAGCGTGCGTGCGCGTATTGATATTGATATTTGTGCGTGCTTTACGTGTGTTCGTCTGATATTGATGATGTGCGTCGCATTGTGTGTGTCGATGGCATTGATGATGTCGGATCGATGATAATCGGTAATCAATCGATGTCTTGATACTTTTTGTCGTGATGATGTCGTGCGTGTGTCGGATGTGTGTGTCGATGATGTGGCGATGATGTGTGATGATGATGATGATGATGCGTGCGTGTGTGTGCGTGTGTGTGGTGATGTGTGTCGCGTGTGTGATGATGATAATGTGCGTGCGTGTGTGTGTGTGTGTCGATGTGTGATGCTGATATTGTCAATGTGTGCGTGCGTGTGTGTGTGCGGTGATGCGTATGGATCAATGTGTGTGCGTATGCGTGATGCATGATGATGATATTGTATGATGTGATGATGCTTGTGGCGTAATGATGCGTGTGTAGCGTGCGTGATGATGATATGCGGTAATGTGTGCGTGCGTGGCGTATTGATGTGTGTGCGTGCACGTGTGTGTGTGTGTGTGTGTGTGCGTGTGTGTGTGTTGCGTGCTGCGTGTGTGCGTGTGTCGATGATGATGATGATGATGATGATATTGATGATGATGATGCGCGATGCGTGATGATGATGATGATGATGATGATGATAACGATGCTGATGCGCGGTCAATCTGATCGGTGATGATGATGATGATGATGATGATGCGTGCGTCAGTCGTGTGTGTGCGTGTGTGTCGTGCGTGCGTGTGTCGTGTGCGTGCGTGTGATGTGGTGTGCGTGCGTCGATGATGATAACGTCGTAATGATGCGTGCGTGTGTGTGTGTGTGTGATGATAATCGTGCGATGCGTGATAATGATGTGTGATGTGTGTCAGTGTGTGTGCGTGCGATGCGTGATGTTGACATTGTGCGTGCGTGCGTGTGTGTGTGTGCGTGATGATGCGTGCGTGCGTGTGATGATGATGATGTGTGCGTCGTGCGTGATGCGTGATGATGATGATGTGTGTCGCGTCAACGTGCGTGTCGTGTGTCGGTATTGTGCGTGCGTGCGATAAATGATGATGATGATGATGATAACGTGCGTGCGTGTGTGTGTGTGTGTGTGTTGATAATCGGTAATCGGTGATGTGTTTATTATTGATGATATTGATGCGTCGCGTGCGTGTGTGATGATGATGATGATGATGATGATGATGATGATGATGTCGATGATATTGATGATGATGCGTGCGCGTGATGATGATGATGTGTGTGTGTGTGTGCGTGCGTGTGTGTGTCGTGTGTGTTAAGGTGCGATGTGCGTGTGTCGTGTGTGTGTGTGTGTGTGTGTGCGTCGCGTGCGTGCGTGATGATGATGATGATGATGATGATGATGATGATGCGTGCGATGTAATGTGTGTGTGTGTGCGTGCGCGCGCGATGATGATGATGATGATCGATGATGATGATGATATTGATAGCGCGCGCGCGTGTGTTGATGATGATATTGATGATGATGATAGCGCGCGCGGTAATGATGATGATGTGATGCGCGTGTGTGTGTGTGTGTGCGTGTCGTGTGTGTGTGTGCTGTCGTGTGCGCGTCTGTGTGTGTGTGCGTGCGTGTGTGTGTCAGTATTGACCGGTAATGTCGGTAACGTGTGTGTGTGATGATGTGTGATGCGTGTGTGACGTGTTGATGATATTGTGTGTGTGTGTGTGTGTGATATTGTGTCGATGATATGCGCGCGTGTGTGTGTGTGTGTGAAATGGATGATCGATGATGATGTGCGATGATCGATCGGTGCATGATGATGATGTTGACCAATCGATGATGATGATGCGTAACGCGATGATCGTGTGATGATGATGATCGATGATGATGATGATGATGATGCGCGTCGATGATGATGATCGATGATAGTAATCGACGTGATGATGATCTGATCTGATGCCCGTCGGTGATGATGATGATGATGCGTGCTGATGATGATAACGTGTGTGATGATGATGATGCGTGGCGTGTCGATGATGGCATTGATGATGATGTGCGTGTGCGTGTGTGTGTGCGTGCGTAATGCATTGTGTGTGTGTGCGCGTGCTTTGATGATATTGTGTGATGATGATGATATTGATGACGTGGTGATGATGTGTCGATGATGTTAGCGTGTGTGTGTGTGTGTGTGATGATGATATGTGATGATGATGATAGCTGATAGCGCGTGCGTGATATGTGTCCAGCGTCGTATGTACGTCGTCCCGGCAATCGGTGTGTGTGTGTGTGTGTGTGTGCGTGTGTGTGTGATGATAGTAATCGCGTCGTCATGATGTGTGTGTGTGTGCGCGTGCGTCAATGTGTGTGCGCGTGCGTGTGTGTGTCAGTATTGTGATGCGCATTACGTGCGATGATGTGTGATGATGAGCGTGCGTGATGTGTGTGCTGCGATGCGCGTGATAATCAAATGCGTGTGTGATGATGATGATAATCGATATTATTGATGATGATGATGATGTGTGTGATGATGATCGTGTGTGTCAGTATGTGCGTGTGTGTGCGTGCGTGATGATGCGTGTGATGATGCGTGCGTCGATGTGTCGATGTCAATCGATGATGATGATGATGTGCGTGCGTGATGTGTGTGTGTGTGTTGATGATGTGTCGTCAATGATGATGATGATGATGATGATGATGATGATGATGATAGCGTCAATGTGATGCGTGATGTTGTCGTGTGTGTGCGTGTGTGCGTGATGGCATGTACGATATTGTGTGTGTGATGATGTGTGTCCCAATTAACGTGTCGGTAATGTGTGATATTGATGCGTGATGTGTGATGCGTGTGCGTGTGCGTGTGTGTGTGTGTGCTTGTCAATGTGCGTGTGCGTGCGTGCGTGATGCGTGTGCGTGTGTGCGTCGTGTGCGTGCGTGTGTGTGTGTATGGCATTGATAGGTAATGATGCGCGTCTGATGCGTGTCACGTGCGTGTCGTGTTATTGCGTGTGATGATGATGATGATATGGTATATGCGTGTGCCGCGTGTCGTGCTTGTGCGTACATTGTAATGAATACGTGATGATGTATGATGTAATAATGATGATATGTATGCGTGATGTACGTGTGTATGCAGCGTGCGTGCGTGATGCATGCAATGCGTGTGCGATGCGTGTAATAATAATAATAATAATAATGCGTGTGTGTGTAATAATATGCATGCGTGTGCGTAATAATGATGATGTGTGTGCGTGATGCGTGTGCGTGATGTCAATGATGTATGCGTGTGTATGTGTGTGTGCATGCGTGATAGAAATGTGTGTGCGTGCGTGTGCGTGTGATATTGTGCGTGATGCGTGTGTGTGTGATGATAGCGTGCTGATGCGTGTGTGTCCATTGATGATATTGATGCGTGATGAATGTGTGCTCGTGCAATGTGTGTGCGTGTGCGTGTGTGTGTGTGTGCGTGTGTGTGTGCATTGTGTGTGTGCGTGTGCGTGTGTGTGCGTGTGCGTATGTCAATGTGTCGTGTCCGGTGTGTGGTGTGCATTGTGTGCGTGCGGTCTCAATGATATTGATGCGTGATGCGTGTGTGTGTGCGTGCCGATATGATGTGTGTGCGTGATGCGTGTGCATGCGTAATAAACGTCACGTGTCGTGTGTGTGCGTGTGCTTTGATGTGCGTGATGCGTGCAGTCAATGTGTGTGCGTAATAATGCGTGTGTGTGCGTGTGCGTGATGTGATGATGCATGGTATTGATGATGATGATGCGTGTGCGTGTGTGTGTGTGTGTGTGTGAAATGGTAATGTGTGCGTATCAATAATGTAATGCAGTATCTTTATGTCACATGCATGTCACGTAATAATAATGCATGTACGTATGCGTAATGCAATACGTCACATTACGTAATGCGTGTCATCAATAGTAATATGTTCAATAATAGTGTAATAATGTAATGCATCGTAATAATAATATGAAATAATACATATCTAATATGGATTGTGGTTATGTCAATAATAAGACCGCCGTATGTTCAGGTCCATGGGTGAGGTAATCTCGGTTGGGGTACATGTGTAGTTCAGGCCCAAATGCCGTTGTCTAGTGGGAATACATGTCATTTTATGCGCTGCTGCGACTCTTCAGGATAGCCGTTTTCTTTTACTATCTTTATTTTTGGACCAACCGCCATGATTACCACCACAACCACAACAACAACCACCAACCACAACGCCGCTTCACCACAACCGCCCGCATGACCTTTGCACCGTCACAACTCGCAACCGCCACCATAGCATCGCCACCGTCATCTCGTGCCACTCATGGGCACCGATACGGTGGACTCGTGCAGGGCGCCGCACGTTGAGGAGCAGCGTGTACAAAATCACGGATTTTGTGCTTCAAAAACGGATCCAAAACGACACACGCCCACTTTTTGCCGTCCAATCGGTGAGCGAGGGGCGAGGTGGCCCGCCCCAGAGGCGTACTCCGTCGATATATGCAGAATTTGTGGATCAAAAGCCTTCCCGCCCACTTTTTCTGCGGGCCAATGGGGAGGCGAGGTGAAGGTCCAAGGAGAGGGGGGTCAAAGAGAAGCGAGGGTACGAGGGGGGGATAATAAGGACGGTGTTCGTCAGTCAGAGGGAGTCGTAAAAGTCGAGGAGCGAAGAGTCAGCAGAAGGAGTAGTAAAGGTCGGAACGAGGAATCAACGAGGAGAGTCGAGGAACGAACAGAGAGTCAAGACGCGGGCGTGGAGCTGCTCGTCGTGTGCGTCCAGAGTCGGAACGGAGTCCAGGACGAGCTGGCGGCAGCGGTGAAGGCGAGACGAGGGGGTGCTCGCGTCGGTGCAGGGAGCTGCACGCCCGAGGGGAGGCCGGCAGCCGCGACCTGGCCGAGGTGGAGACGCACACCAGGGATAATAAAGATCCTCTATGCCCCGAGGCATCAGCAGCCCCCCTCCTGTTTCCCCCCCGCGCTGAGAATAGTGCGACCAAGGGGAGCCCCTTTCCCACCCCCTGCCAGACACTGTCCGCGAGGCCCCGCCCGGAGGTTGAGGCGCCATCGCCGCTCCGCGTCTCATCACCCTGGAGACGGGGGTAGGCGCGACCAGGTCTCGGCCTCAGGCCCGCCTCATCCTTGAGGGTATTTCTTTTCCTTGGTTTTGGGTATGTGTTGTCGGCGCCGTCTGTGAAGTAGAATTGTATAAGTGTTGCCGTGTGCTCGGTAGTCGGTATTAGCTCTGCACTGTGTCTTCGGCTTTTATGTTTGCTTTTTGTGTAAATGGAATTGTGTCTTTCTTTTTTTTTTTTTGTGTGCTTTTGGTGGAATATGAATATATGTGTGTGCTTCCCGTGTGTGCCGCGAATAAATGTGCTTTTATTGTTGAACTGTTCTCCCGCTTCGAAGCTTCGTCTTTTCTCCCATTGAATCCTCATCTTGCTTCCACGTAAAGGGTTGGTAGTGGGCTGAATACGCCCGATAATTAATGTCCGAACCGTCGAGGTCAGACGATAACACCGCTTCGGTTATTCTGATAGTACGGAGCGGAGTCGCTTAGAGAACCCCAGTGGCCCGGTGTCCGAAATCGACCTGCGGCGAGGTACGCGATCGCCCGGTCTGGGGGGGGGACCCTCCGCGTGGGTACCGTAGGTCGAATTCGGGTGGCAAGAAGCAACCCTATCCCACGCGGGGGAGCTGGTGGCTCGATCAGCGGAGGTGAAGACCGAGAAGGTCCACCGTGACTGGTTCCCGGCGTTAGGTCCGAGAGGGTCACGACTGGATTGTCCGTCCGGTGGGCGACGTGCCGCGGTCGAGTTACGTGACGCCGTCGCACGCCGGCGGGGCGCGGGTACACCGCAGACCACTTCTTTTACTGGTGTCCAGGTCGTGCGATACAAATTCATCGCCCTCCTCGCGGCACTGGTATCGGAGAACAGGAAAACAGAGGCTCTCCTGTCTCCGGCTAAATTCACGGGGAATCGGTCCAGGGGGTGAGAGAAGCGACCCCGATTCCCTCCAGAGTACGAGCGAGCAAATTAACCCTTCCACGAGAAGCAAGATGGCGTCTCAAGGCGAGCGGGGAGCCGGGGGTATTAGAAATGGATGTAGAATGTGTAGGATCCATGGTCAGGATGGAATCCCGAGCAAGGGAAATGTTGATTGTGCAGGAACACGGACTCGCCCAACTGAACCCAGAACCTGAAATGGGTGCGGCAGCGGCATAGGTCTATGACACCACCTCCCCCCCCCCCCCCCCCCCCCCCCCCCCCCCCTCTCCACCAAAACCCTTCCCCAACCCTTGCCGAAACGGCTCAGCTGGAGATGCATCCAACATGGCCCAGCCTATGCGCCATGCTGGCGGCAATGAACAAACAAATGAGATAGCGAAACGATGATCGAAACAATGGATGCAAATGCAAATAAAAAACGGGAAATGAAGAGAACATGGAACGAAGCAACGATAAGCGATGCGAATGGACAGCAAACATGAGAAAAGGAAATGAAATGAAACTCCGGGGTGAGACGCATGAACATGGGGCCCGATGCCTGCAGGCGGGCATGAGAGGCCGTGACAAAGGAAATAATAGTTGAGACAAAGGAGGTAAAGGGTGAAGAGTTAGCGGAGACACCGCAGGGAGATAGAAAAAATAGAGGAAGGGAGAGAGCTCCAGGGTAAGTGGCCCTTAAAATTAACCCTTCCGCGAGAAGCAGGATGGGGGGTCTCAACGGCGGCCAGGCCAGCGGTATTAGAAATGGATGTAAATTAATCGTAGGAACGTGCTGGTCCAGGATGGAATCCCGAGCAGGAAGTATTGATTGTGCAGGAACAGTTCGCCCAACTGAACCAGAACCTGAAATCGTGCGGCAGCGGCAGTGTGACACCTCCCCCTCTCCGCAAACCAGCCTTCCCCAACCCTTGCCGAAAGCGGCTCAGCTGAACGTGCATCCAACATGGCTTATCGCCATGCCTGATGACGTGAGCGAAAAAGATGAATCGCGAAAATGACTCGAAAAAATGGATGCAAATACAAACGAAATAAAGAAGGAACATGAACAAGCAAATAAGCGGAATGGGAAGCAAACATGAAGGAACGAAATGAAAAAGCTCCGGGTGAGACGCAGACACGATGAGGCCGATGCCTGCAGGCGGGCATGAAGGCGTGACAAAAAGGAAAATAATAGTTGAGACAGGGAGGTAAAGAGGGTGAAGAGTTAAGGCAGAGACACGCGGGAAACAAAAAAATGAGAAAAAATAGAGGGAAGACTGCACGATGAAGATGGGGTAAGTACACGAGGAGAGACGGGACGCACACACGGAGGTAGTGGAGGACAATGGGTGTGGGTGACGAAGCTCGCGGAGCGTGTGGGACCGGTGCGAGGCACCTGGATGGCCTCCTCCGCAGGAACGAGGGGAGGGAGTCTGCCCCTTGAGGGCGAGGAGGTCACGACCAGGTGAGATTCGGTCGTGTAGCTGCGAGGCGATAGGAGCGGAGTGCTTTGTGGACGGGTGCACGGAGGGGAAGCTTGGGGGGTATAGAGGCCCCGCGGAGACCACGTGTGGGACACGAGATCCCAGATGCTGGTTGTCCCTGTGTGTGGTGCAAGGTGTGAGTGCGTCCCCGTGTGTGGAGAGCACGACCCCGTGTGTGAGTGGTGTGGTGGCGATGGTGCCGGAGTACGTGCTTCCCAGCACGCCGTGTGTGGATGAGCCGCACGGAGTGTGGAAGAGGCTTTGGAGTTGTGTGAGTGAAACGGCCTGTATGGATGAAGACACCGCGGGTGGGTGCCCCGCGTGTGTGGAGGTGAGGCACCGTGTGTGGAAGAGACCCGCGTGTGTGAGTGTGGTCCGTGTGTATGAGTGAGGAGTACCGCGGGTGAGTGCCCCCGCGTGTGGAAGACGACACGTGGGTGTGAGAGTAAGTGAGACGCACGCGTGAGTGAACGGCCGTGTGCAAAGGTCGCTGTGTGCTAGGGAGACCGTGTGTGTGAGAGAGCGGTATGAGGAGGGAGATGTCGGTTGGCATGCGGGGAGCAGGCAGCCGCGACCTCTTCCCCCGTGTGAGCTATGATGGTGTGTGGACTGTGCAATGTGCGTCGTAACAACGCAGGATGTGCGTGTGCGGAATCAGGAACGGCGAGCGAGGCGACATGGGAGGAGCTTAGCCGGGCCCAAGCGGCTGTAGTTGTTTCCGGGACCGATGCCGGGTTCACCCAGCAGTGAAGCACGCGGTTCGTGCTGTGCAACGCACGCAGCCCTGCCACGCTCGCAACTGCGAGTGAAGTCGGTCCGGAAACGCACGCGGGGTGGATTTGCCCGATCAGCCAGGACGGACAAAAGGATTTAGGCAGGTAAATGGATTTGGACCGGACGGGTTCTGCTCACGCGATCGTGTGTGTTAAGCTCCAACGGGCAGAAGCACATGTGTTCGCGTGGGGAACCCCTCGAGACGATGTGGCTTGTGTTTTTCTGCGCACGGTGACGTCATGGCTGCACGTGGGGTTGAAATCCGGCCCCGGGAGGGCTATCTCTGCCCGAGATGGTCCCGTCAAGGAGGGACGAAGGAACACGTGCAGCTGCATGCGGCGTCACGGAGCAGAGATGCAAAGTGCGCGAAGCTCTGAGTTGCCCGCGCCAGGAGTTGCTGCGCATGTAGAAAAAAAAAAAAGAAGCAAGCCTCACTTTCGGGTGCACAGAGATTCCTGGGCAAGGGGTGGAGAAGACCCCCTTGAGGAGCCTGGGCACAAGTGGAAACTAGTTAGGGGGAAGAGGGGTTAGCTTAGTTAGACCGACTTCATGGGGCAGGGAGTAAGTCCTCATGGAGTCCGTGGAATGGATTAGATAGAGGGATTGTAGCCAGATTTAGGTTGGGAAATAAAATGATTTGTTGGGGACATGGACAGACTTGTGGATGTGTAGAGGGGACGTAGCTTAGCTCACGTAGTGTTAAAAGGAACGTGCTGTAGTTTGCTGGGGGCGACGTGGGAGCCACCCGAAGAGGGATTAGTTAGGGGGGAGGTGCAGATAGAAGAAGGATGGCAGAGTTCAGCGGTGTGTGTGTTGAAGAGTTGGTGAGTTGTGAGGTGAGAGTACTTGTACATGACCAGGTGAGTGAGGCCAGCGGGTCTGTGTATGGAGCGAATGAGGGAATGCATGGTGCGATGAGTGATTGGGGGGGGGGGAGGGAGTGACTCCCGCCCAAGGGTTCCGAGGTCAGTATAAGTGAGTTAGCTGGGTTAGTCAAGTTGAAAAATGGAGGTCGTTTGCTGTTGGTGGGAAAGTAGGCTCGAGACCCCATTTGGAGGGGTGCAGGAGCCACTGTTGACGGGCTTGGGAGCGTGGCTGCGAAAAGGTGAGTATCGCTGAGTGGGTACCCCGGGCACCAGGCTGGTCGGCCGTGGTAGGCCATGGGCCCATGGGGGGCCGGGATAGAGTGGTGGGCAGACGCCGGGTGCGCCTGCTTGGTGCGGGGGCCCGGAGCGCCATTAGCCGCGTGGGCAGTGTTGTGGGCACGGGGTGACCCTCGAAAGAAAGGGGACCCGGGAGGCCGGCCTGCCACGCGTGTGTGCGTTTCCAGGGGAGGTGCCATGGGGGGGCACTCCCCGGTGTTAAGGGGGAAAGCTGGTAGGCTCGGAGGCAGTGGTGCCGGGGTGCCATAGCGGGGGGTGGGGGGCAGAGGGTCGTGCCTGCCAAGGGAGCCACGTGTGTCCCAGCCAGGAGACCGTGTGAGGGGGCACGGAGAGAAAATTGGGGGCGAGGCCCGAAATTGTAGCCAAGGACACCAACACAGGCGAAGCGGGAATCTGGAGTTGTTAGAACCAATAGTTTAAGCGAGAGGCGGCGCTTGTTGAAAGCCCCGGGGTAGTTTAACAGTTAAATGGTTAGGGTAGATTGAGGAGATGTGCCCCTCCCGCACCATCCATCCCCTCGCTGTGCGTTGTGGGCCGCTGGACCCACTTGGTGTTAAGATCGCCGAACTCTGGGAGAGCCATTCTGTGAGGCTTGAGTTGGGCCTCGACACAGGACGTTAGCTCTCCCTTGTTCCCCCTCCCAGGGAAGGAACGTAGGGGTTGGGATGTAGGCTAGGTGACAGAATAGGTTAGCCGAACAAGGACGATAAAAGGAGTTAAGGGGACGATTTATAGTGGGGGAAGTAAAAGCCAAAACAACAAAAAAAAATAAGTTGGACAGGGCTAAATTGGGGTTTGCGACAAATTAAGGGAGTAGGTATGTACAGTGACAGGGCAAAGGCGAATAGGTTGGGAGGAGACAGGTAGGTAGGTCCGAGCCCAGCCTTCCAAGTGGCCAGCACCTGCCGCACTCCCTCCACCAGCCTCCACTGAACGGCAAAGGCTGGCCAGCTTCATCTGCTGGCTGTGTTGCTGCGGGGCAGAGGCCGGCCAACTTCATCGGCAGCTGTTGTTTTGCTGCAAGGCCTGTGCCATCGGCTGGCCGTGTTTTGCTTCAACAAAGGCCTGTGCCGGCCAGTTCATCTGCTGGCTGTTTTACTTCGAAGGCCTGTGCCGGCCTGGTCATCTGCGGGCTGTGTTTGCCTGCAGCGGCCTTCTTCTGCGAGGCTGTGTTTGCCCTGCCACCTTTGCCATGCCATGCCCACTTTGCCCCTGTTCACCAGCCCCCGTTCAATTTTTGCTTTGCCCCCCTGTTCATTTCCATGTGCGCCAGGATCGTAAGGCAACAGTTTGCAAGCTGCGAGAGCACTGCCCTGTTAGCAGCTACAACACGGGCCTGCAGTAGGCGGCCCGTGCACCTCGAACTGTGTCCATGCATCCCATTCGTTGTGCTCATTGCGTGTGCCACTTGAGCTGGCACGCGGAGACTGCGTTTGTGCAGCCCATGCACCGTTGTGGTTCTTCCTGCGTCAGTTCAAGCCGTTCAAAGGGAATCCATTCGTTGTGCTCATTGCTTGGTGCCACTTGAGCTGTACGAGCAGACTTGTGCAGCCCAAGCACCGTTCCCTGGTTCACCTGCAGTTCGGATTTCAAGAGCCCAGAGACTGCATGTGCCCAGGCAGCCGTTCTGTCTGTTTGAGCCAGGAGCTGCATGGCTCCCTGCTAACTGCTTTCTTTTTTGCAGAGTTCAATGATCTGGGCCATGGTTTGAGTGTAAAATTTGTAAGTTAAGGTTAAGATGGCCACTGTAAATATGAGTGCGCCCCCGGCATGTATGTCTTAAAGCGCCCGGCAATTTTATTTAAGAGTCGTCCGATGTGAGTGAGTTTGTTTAGGTAGTTCTACGCCCAGCCCTCAGGTTATTTATTTTTGGGGACACCGAATACCATGAATGTCGCACTCAGGGGATCCCGTAGGTAAAATGTACTGAGGGGGAAAACTACACATGATGGCACACGAAAATTTGACGACTCGGGACGAGTCTGTAAAAAGGGAAGGGGTAGTGTTGTGGCTACAAAATTCGCAAACCACCATTCAGGTCCCTTAGGTGAGGCATCTCGGTAAGTGCATGTATAGTTAGGCCCAAACCCGTTGTCTTGTGCGAATACATGTCATTTATGCGTGCTGCGACTCTTCAGGATAGCCGTTTTTCTTTTACTATCTTTATTTTGGACCAATCGCCATGATTACCACCACAACCACAACATCAACCACCAACCACAACGCCCGCTTCACCACAACCGCCACGACCTTCCGCGTCACACCTACGCAACCATCGCATCGCCACCGTCATCTTGCCCCGCTGTGGGTACCGGTGTTGGACTCGTGCAGGGCGCGCGTCCCGTTGAACTTAGCGTGTACAAAATCACGGATTTTGTGCTTCAAAAACGGATCCAAGAAACGACACACGCCCACTTTTTGCCGTCCAATCGGTGAGAGCGAGCGGAGTGGCCCCGCCTCCAGAGACGATCGATATATGCAAATTTGTGGATCCAAAAGCCTTCACGCCCACTTTTCTCGGGCCAATGGGGGAGCCGAAGGATTGAAGGTCAAAGGGAGGGGGTCCAAAGGCAAGCGAAGCTACGGGGGGATAAAGGACCGTGTTCGTCAGTCAGAGTCGAACGTCGTGAGAGTCAGACGAAAGTGTCCCCGCTTGAAGGGTAGTAAAGGTGCGGAGCCGAGTCGAACGAGTCGGAGGTCCAAAGAAGAGTCCAAGACTTCGGCCGGGCGGTGGAGCTGCCTGGAAATGGGCGTGTGCGTTAAAAGTCGGAACGAGTCCAGGCGGAGCTGCGGCAGCGGCCGAAGGGCAGACGAGGGGGGTGCTCGCGGGGGGGGTCGGTGCCGGGAGCTGCACGCCCGAGGGGAGGCCGGCAGCGCGGCCTGGCCGAGGTGAGGAACGCTGGGATCACCAGGGACTAATAAAGATCCCTCTATACCCCGAGCATCAGCAACCCCCTCCTGTTTCCCCCCGCGCTGAGATAGTGCGCCAGAGAGGGGCCCCTTTCCCCACCCCTGCCAGACACTGTCCGCGCAGGCCCGCGGAGGTAACGGGCGCCATCGCCGCTCCGCGTCTCATCACCAGACGGGTAGGCGCCGACCCGGTCTCGGCCTCAGGCCCGCCTCATTCTTGAGGGTATTTCTTTTCCTTGAATGTTTTTTTTTTGGGTATGTGTTGTCGGCGCCGTCTGTGCCAGAGTAGAATTGTATAAGTGTTGCCGTGTGCTCGGTAGTCAGGTATTAGCTCTGCACTGTGTCTTCGCTTTTATATTTGCTTTTTGTGTAAATGGAATTGTGTTTTCTTTTTTTTGTGTGCTTTTGGTGGAATTGAATATTTGTGTGCCTTCCCGTGTGCCGCGAATAAATGTGCTTTATTGTTGAACTGTTCTCCCGCTTCGCTTAACCGTCTTTTCTCCCAGTGAATCCTCATCTTGCTTCACGTAAAGGGTTGGTAGTGGGCTGAATACGCCCGATAATTATCGAAGCCGTCGAGGTCGGCGATAACACCCGCTTCCGGTTATTCTGATAATGCGGACGCGAATTACGGCTTAAGTGGCCCGTGTCCGAAGGCATTATGCGACCCTCTTGGCCGAGGTGCGATCGCCCGGTCTACCCTCCGCGTGTAGGTACTTAGGTAGTTCGAATTTGGCGAGGCAACCCTATCCCACCTTGCAGGGCTGATTGGCTTCCCGTCGCGGTGAGACCCGAAAAGGTCCACCCGTGACTGGTTCAGCGTTAGTCGAGAGGGTCACGACTGGATTGTCCGATCCGGTTAATTGACCGGCGTGCCGCGGTCGGATTCAGTTCGATGGCCAGATCAATAGCGCGCCAGCGTGACGCGTGATTACCGCTCGATGATGCGTGTCGTAATAATCAATCGATGATGATGACCGGCGGCGATGATGATATATATGCGGTGATCCGTTGTCAGTAATCGATGATGATGTGTGATGATGTGCGATGATGATTGATGATTGATGATGATGATAGCGTGCGTGTGGTGCGCGTGCGTGTGTGGCTGTCGTGTGCAGCTGGTGCGTGTGTGTGTCGTGTTATTGTGCGTGGTCAATGTGTGCGATGTGCGTGTGTGTGTGTGTGCGCGCGTGCCCGTGTGTGTGCGCGTGCGTAATGTGTGGCGTGTGCGTGCCTGTAATGATATGCGTGATAATCGTGTGTGGTAGCGTCGTGTGTGTGTGTGCGTATGTGCTGTGCGTGCGTGTGTGCGTGCGTAGATAATGTGTGTGCGTGATATGTGATATGATGCGATGTGTGTGTGCATGCGTTTGTGTGTGTGTGCGTGCGTGATATTGATGCGTATTAACGCGCCGATGATGTTGATGCGTCGATGATGATGCGGTGTCAATGGAACTTAACGCGTCGATGATGCGTATGCGTGTCAATCGTGCGCGCGATGATGATGTGTGTCGTACGTGTAACGTCGATATTGATCGTCGTGTCTGCTTGCGGTGATAATCGATGATGATGTCGATGATGATATTCAAATGATGATGCTGCGCGATGATGTGCGTGCGTGATGATGATGATGCGCGTCGGTAATGCGGCTGATGTAGCATTGATGATGCGTATGTATGATGATGATCTGATGATGATGATATTGATGATGAATGATGCTGGTGATGTTGATGATGATGATATTGATGATCGCTCATTGATGATCAATCGACGATGATGTGTGTGTGTGTGTGTGTGTGTGTGTGCGCGTGATGTGTGATAGCGTGTCGTGTTAAAAAGTGTGATGTGTGTGTGATGCGTGTCTTTGATGTGTGCGTGCGTGTGTGTGTGTGTGTGCGTGCGTGTGTGTGTGATGGCGTGTGTGTCAGTAATGTGATGCGTGTGCGTGTGTGCGTATTAACCGATGATGATGATGATGATGATGATATTGATCTCGCGTGTGTCTGATGTGTGTGCGTGCGTGTGATGATGATGATGATGATGATGATGATGATGATGATGATGATGATGATGATGATGGTAATGCGTGTGCGTTGATGATGATGATGATGATGATGATGATGATGATGATGATGATGCGGCGTGATGATGATAATGTGCGTGCGTGATGATGATGATGATGATGTCCGATGATGATGATGATGCGTCGATGGCGATGTCGATGATGATGATGATGATGATCAATGATGATGATGATGATGATGATGATAGTCGATATTGTATTGCGTGTGATGATGATGATGTGTGTGTGTGCGATGATGCGTCGATGCGGTAATGATGATGATGATAGCGTGATGATAGCGTGTGTCGTATGTGATGTGTGTCGATAGCGTGTAATGCGTGCGTGTGTGTGATGTGTGTGTGTAATGATGCGTAATGATGCGTGTGTGTGTGCGTGCGGTAATGTGCGTGCGCGTGCGTGTGTGCAGTGCGTGTGCGTGTGTGTGTGTGTGCGATATCAATGCGTAATGTGCCGCGCGTGCTGCGATGATGATGCGTGCGTCAATGATGTCGATGATGATGATGATGATGATGATGTGTGTGATGATGATATTGTCGTGATGATGATGCGTGCGTGATGGCATGTGATGATGCGTGCGTGGATGGGTGATATTGATGATGATGATGATGATGATGGTGATATTGATGATGATGTCAGTATGGCGTGCGATGATGTGTGTGCGTGCGATCTGTCGATGCGTGTGATGATATTGATGGCGTGATATCAATGCGTGGATTCGTCAATGCGTGCGTGTGTGTGTGATGCGTGGACCTAAGCGTAATGTCGTGTGTGCGTGCGTGTGTGTGTCAGTTCGTGACCAATGTGTGTGTTCATGATATGTGTGTGCGTGCGTGGCGTGTGTGTGTGTGTGTGTGTGATGTGTGTGCGTGCGTGTGTGTGTGTGTGTGTGTGTCAGTGTTAGCGTGGCTCGTGATGATGTGTGTGTGTGTGTGTGCGTGCGTATGTGATGATGTGTGTGTGTGTGTGCGTTGCGATCAATCGATGATGTCGATGATGATGCGTGCGTGTGGTGATGATGATGATGATGTCGATGCTGATGTCGATGATGATGATGTCAATGCGTGCGTGTGTGTGTGATGATGATGATGATGATGATATTGATGATGATGATGATGTTGATGATGATGATGATGATGATGTCGATGATACGTGCGATGCGATGCGTGATGATGTGTGATGATGATGATGATGCGTGCGTGTGATGATGATGATGATCGATGATCGATGATGATGTGTGTTGGCGTGCGTGTGATGCGTGATGCTGATGATGATGATGATGATGGCATGTGATGTGTGCGTACGTGTGTGTGATGATGATGATGTGATGATGCGTGCATTAGCGTGTGTGTGTGATGATGTGGTAATCGATGATGCGTGATGTGTGTGTGTGATGTCAATGATGATATCGATAATGATAAATGTGTGTGTCGTGCGTGATAGCGCGTAATGTGTGTGTGTGTGATGCGTATTGTGATGCGTGATGTGTGTGCGTGTGTGACCAGCATTGATGATAACGGCCAGTAATGATGTCAGTAATCGATATTGTGTATGCTAATGTGTGCGTATGTGATATTAATGTGTGTGTGCTGGTATTCATCGATTGATGGCATATTCAGATGATGTGTGATGATGATAGCGTGATGCGATGCGTGATATTGATGATGATATTCGTCGATGTCGGTCAATTGATGGATGATGCGTGATGCGTGTCAATCTGATGTCAGTCGTCGTGTGTCGATGCGTGTCGGTAATGTGCGTGATGCGTGTCGATGATGATGATGATGATATTGATGTGTGTCAGTAACGTCGATGATGATGATGATGATGATGATGATGATGGCGTCGATGATGATGCTGATGATAGCATTCGATGCGTGATGTGTTGATGATGATGATGCGTGATGTGATTGCGTGATGCGGATGCGTGCGTGTGTGATGATGATGTGTGTGTCGTGTGTGTGTCGTGCGTGTCAATGTGCAGTGCGTGTGTGTGTGTGTGCGTGATGTGTGCGTGTGTGTGTGTGTGTGTGTGTCGTGTATGATGGTATTGTGCGTGATCTGTGTGTGCGTGTGTGTGTGCGTATTGCGTGCTGATGATGTGCGTGTGTGTGTGCGTGTGCGTGTGTGTGATGATGTGTGTGTCCAGTGATGTGTGTGTGTGTCGTGTGCGTGCGTGTGTGCGTGTGTGTGTGTGTGTGTGTGTGTGCCTGCGACGGCATGCGATGATGATGTGTGTCCAGTAATGCGATGACGTGTCAATGATGCGTGATGCGTGTGTGTCAGTGTGCGTGCGTGCGTGTAATCGTGTCGTGATGCGTGATGATGATGATGATGTGTCGTGCGTGTGCGTATGTCGATGTGTGTGTGTGCGTGATCAGCGTGATGCGTGCGATGTGATGCGTGATGCGTGTGTGTGTGTCGTGCGTGATAATCATGTGTGTGTGTGTGTGTGTCGTGTGTGTGTGTGATGCGTGCGTGTGTGTGTGCGTGCGTATGTGTGTGCGTGCGTCGCGTCGCGTGGTGCGTGATGTGTGCGTACGTGATGATGCGTGTGCGTACGTGATGTGTGGCGTGTGTGTGTGATGCGTGATGATGATGATGATGATGCGTAATGTCAGTGATATTTATTCCTGTGTGTGCGATGATGCGTGCGTGCGTGATGATGATGATGTCAGTGTGATGCGTGTCACGTGTCGGTATTGATATTGATGCTCGATATGTGATGCGTGGTAATAGCGATGATGATGATGATGATGCGTGTGTGTGTGTGTGATGCGTGATGTGATAACGTGATGATGATGATGCGTGATGTGTGATGATGCTGTGTGTGATGATGATGATGCGCGTGTGCGATGTGTGTGTGTGCGTGTTGTGTGATGATAACGCGATGCGATGATGTGATGCGTGATGCGTGTCAATCAATGTGATAATCTGATGATATTGATAACGCGTTAACGTGTCAATGATGATATTCGTGTCGGTGTCGTGCGATGCGTGATGATGATGATGCGTGCGATGATAACGTGTGTAACGTGCGTGTCCGGTGATGATGATGTCGTGCGTGCGTCGATGTGTGTCGCACCGTGCCGTGATGCGTGTGTGTGCGTGCGTGTGCGGTAATGATGCGTGCGTGATGCGTGTGTGTGCGTGCGTGATGCGTGTCAACGTGTGCGTCGTCAATCGATAGCGTGCGTGTGCGTCGTGTGTGCGTGTCAATGTGATGCGTGCGTGCGTGTGTGTGTGCGTGCGTGTGTGCGTGCGTGTGTGTGTGTGTGTGTGTGTGCGTGGATTCGTGTGCATTGTGTGTGTGTTTGTGTCAATGATGATGATATCAATGTGTGTGTGTGTCAATGCCTGCGTAATCAATGATATTGATAGCGGATGCGTGCGCGCGTGTGTGTGTGTGCGTGTGTTGATGATGCGTGCAATGTCGGTAATGATGATGATGCGTGCGCGTGATGTGTGATGATGATAATCAATCAATGGACGATGCGTGATGATGATGTGTGTGCGTACGGTACTGTGTGTGTCGATGATGATAGCGTGCGTGATGATGATGATGATGATGGTAATGATGATGTCGCGATAACGTGCGTGATGATGATGATGTGTGATGATGTCACCCGATGCGTGTGATGATGATATTGATGGGTGATGATGATGTGTGTGTGATGCGGCTCAATGATGATGATGATGATGATGTGTAGCGTGCATCGAGTATTGATGATGATGATGATGTGTGTGCGTGTTGATGGCGGCGGTAATGATGCGTGTGTGTGCGTGTGTGTCGTGATGATGATGATGTGTGTGTCGTGTGTCGATAATGATGATAGCATTGCGTGCGTGCGTGTGTGTGTGTGTGTGATGATAATGCGTAATGCTGATGCGTGTGTGTGTGTGTGTGTGTGTCGTGCGTGTCGCGTCCGTGCGTGTGTGTGTGTGCGTGCGTGTGTGCGCGTGCGTGTGTGTCGTGTGCGTGCGTGCGTAGATGCGATGATGTGTCAGTAACGCGTGCGATGATGTCGATGATGATGATGATGTGTGTCGATGATGCGTGCGTGATGTGTGTGTTAGCGATAACGCGCCGATGATGTGTGTGTGCGTGCGTCGGTATGTGATGATGATGATGCGCGTGCGTGTGTTGATGATGATGATGATGATGTTGATGATGATGATGATGATGATGATGATGATGATGATCGTGCGTGCGTGTGCGATGATGATGATGATGCGGCGTGATGATGATGATGTGCGTGATGATGTCGATGATATTGATGATGCGTGCGCGCGAGTAATGATATTATTATTGTGTGTGTGTGATGATGATGATGATGATGATGCGTACGATGTGTGTGTGTCGGTATGTGTATAATCTGTGTCGATGATAATCTGCGTGTGTGTGCGTGCGTGTGATGCGTGCGCGTGTGTGTCAATGTGTGTGTGTGTGTGTGTGTGTGTGTCGATGATGATGTGTGTGATGTGCTGTCGCACGCGTGTGTGCGTGCGTGCGCGTATGTGTGTGTGTGTGTGTGTGTGTGTGCGTGCGTGCGTGCGTGATGTGTATGTGTATGATGATGATGATGTGTGTGTATCCAGCTGCATCAGTGATGTGATGATGATAATGCGGTAATGTGCAATAACGTGCGTGATGTGTGCGTGCGCGCGTGCAGTAATGATGATGATGATGATGTGTGATGATGATATGTGATGCGTGATGTGTGATGCGATGCGCGCGTGATGATGATGATGATTGATATTGATGACAATCAGTAATCGATATGTGATGATGATGTTATAATATTGCGATGCATTATTATTGATGATGTGTGCGTGTGTGTGTGTGCGTGCGTGGTAATGTGTGTGTGTGTGTGTGCTTGTGCGTGCGTGTGCGTGCGTGATGATGATGCGTGTGTGTGCGTGCGCGACGATGTGTGTGTGTGCGGTCTGTGCGTAGCGTGTGTGTGTGTGGCGTGTGTGTGTGTGTACTCGATATTAACAATCGATATTTCTCGTGTGTGTCGTGCGCGCGGTAAATGTGTGTGTGTGTCGTGTGTGTGTGCGTGCGTGTGTGTGTGCGTGCAGCAGCTGTGATGTGTGCGACGTGTGTGTCGATATTGATGATGATGATATTGATGATGATGATGATGATGTGTTAACGTGCGCGCGTGTCTCGTGCGTGCGTGATTGATAATCGGCGTGTGCGTGTGATGATATTATCGGTAATCGATATTATTGATGCGTGTGCGCGCGTGTGTGTCGTGTGATGATATGTGATGTCGTGTCGCGGCAATGATGCGTGCCCGCGCGTGTGTCGTGTGTGCGTCGATGATGCGTGCGCGCGATGATGATGATGATGATGATGATGTGTGTGTGTGTGTGATATTGATGTGTGTGTGTGTCGTGCGTGTGTGTGTGTGTGTGCTGTGTGTCGTGTGTGTGCGTGCGTGTGTGTGTGTGCGTGCGTGTGTGTGCGTGGCTGATGTGTGTGTGTGCGTGCGTGTGTGTGTGCGTGGCTGTGTGTGTGTGTGTGCGATGATGATGATGATGATGTGTGTGTGCTTGATGTGGCCAGTCAATCGTGATGCGCGTGGCGCATTGATCGTGTGATATTGTTGTGCGTGCAATGCGTGTGTGTGTGTGTGTGTGTGTCATTGCGCGGTAATGTGTCGTGTGATGCGTGTGTGTGTGTGTGCAATGATGTGCGTGCGCATATGTGTGTGTGTGTGTGATGCGTGATGTATGTGGATGATAATCGATGCGTGCGCGTCAACCGGTAATGTATATTGATGATGCGTGTCGATGATGCGTGCGCGTGTGTGTGTCATCAATGCGTGATGTCGATGATGTGTGTGTGTGATGATGATATTCAATGGTATTAACGTGCGTGTGTGTGCGTCCGTGTCAACCGATGATGTTGATGTTGATGTTAACGCGCGTGTGTGTGATGATGATGATCGCATCGTCAATGATGTTGTCGATGATGCGTGTGATGATGTGTGTGCGTCGTCGCCGTTATGCTCGCGATTGATGATGTGGTAGTGATGATGATGATGATGATGATGATGATGATGATGATATTGATGATGATGATGCGTGCGCGCGTGTGTCGGTATTGTCGATAGCGTGATGATGATGATGATGATGATGTCAGTATCGTCAATGATGATATTGTGTGTCGTGTGTCGCGTGCCGCGCGTGTTGATATTCAGCGTATTATTATTGATGATATTTCAGTATTGTCGATGATGTGTGCGTATTCAGTATTGACCAGTATTGATGATCAATGATGATGATGTGTGTGTGTGTGATGATGATGTGCGTGCGTGCCAGCGCGTGTGTGTGTGTGTGCGTGGCGTGTGTGTGTGTGTGTGTGTGATATTGTCGTACTAGTGTGTGTGTGTGTGTGTGTGTGTGCGTATGTGTGTCAATGCGTGCGCGCGTGTGTGTGTGTGTGTGATGCGTGCGCGCGTGTATGTTGACCGTGATCAATCAATCGATGCCCGTGTGCTGCGGTAATGATGATGATGATGATGATGATGATGATGATGATGATGATGTCATGCGTGTGATGTGCGCGATGATGATGCGATGATGATGTGTGATGATGATGATGATGATGATGATGATATTGATGCGTGCGTGCTGGCGCGTGTGTGTCAATGATGATCGGTGATGTTGATGATAATGATCGTGCGTGATGTGTGATGATGTGTGTGATGATGCGTGCGTGCGTCGATGATGATGACTGTGTGTGATGATGTCGATGTCGATGATGATGTATGATGTTGATGATGATATCCCGATGTGTGTGTATGTGATGCTGATGCGCGCGTGTCTGTGTGCGTGCGTGCGTGTGTGTGTGTGTGTGTGTGCTGTGATGATGATGCATTGCGCGTGATGTGTCGTGTTGTGTGTGTGTGTGTGTGTGTGTGTGTGTGTGTGTGATGATGATATTGATGATGATATGTGATGTGTGCGTGCGTGCGTCGTTGCGTGTGTGTGTGTGTGTGCGTGCGGTAATGACGTGCGTGTCGCGGTAACGTGTGTGCGTGCCCCGTGTCGTGCGTGTGCGTGGTGTGTGTGTGCGTGATCGTCAGTAATGATGATGTGATGTGCCTGATGATGATGATGATGATGATAGCGTGCCGTGTCAATCGATGATGTCAATCGATGATGATGATGATGCGATGATGATGTGTGCGTGCGCGCGTAATGTCAATCAATGATGATGATGATGATGATGCGATCAACGCGTGTGTGTGCGTGATGATGATCGTGTGTGTCATGATCAATCGCGATGATGATGCGTAATCAATCGGTGATGTCCAGTATTCAATGATGCGTGCGTGATGTGTGTGCGTGATGATGATAATGATGATGATGATGTGTGCGTGCGATGATGATATTGATGATGTCGTGTCGTACGTGTGTGTGCGTAACGCGTGTGTGATGATGATGATGATGATGATGATGATGATGATATTGATGTGATGTGTATGTGTGTTGATGTCTGGATGATGATGATGATATTGTGCGTGTGTGATGTCAGCGATGTTGTGTGTCGTGTGTGTGTGCGTGTCGGTGTGTGTGATGTGTGATGATGATGTCGATAACATTCCGTGTGTCAATCGATGCAGTAATGTGTGTGTGTGTGTGTGTGTGTGTGTGTGTTGATGATGATGATGATGTGCGATGATCGATGATGATGATGATGATATTGATGGCAGCGCGCTCGGTACCTGATGATCGATCTGTCGCGATGATGTGTGATGATGATGCGTGGTAATGATGTGATGATGATGATGATGATCGATGTAGCGTGATGATGATGATGATGATGATGATGATGATGATGATGATGATGATGATGATGATGATGATGATGATGATGCGTGCGTGCGATGATATGTCGATGATGATAGCAGCGCTGTTCAGTATGTGATGATGTGCGCGCGCGCGTGATTATTCGATGATGATATTGATGTGCGCGTGTCGATGATGATGATATTGATATTCGTGTGTGTGTCGTGTGTGTGTGCGATGCGTACTGTGTGTGTGTGTGTGTGTGTGATGATGATGATGTGTGACGTGCGTGCAGTAATGCGTAATGTGTGTGTGTGTGTGTGTGTGTGTGTAATGTGCGTATCGTGCGTGCGTGTTGATGATAATATCCATGTGTGTCAATGTGTGTGTCTGTATTCAGTAATGTAGCGCGATAATGCGGTGTGTGTGTCGTAATGCGTAGCACTTGTGAAATGCGTCGTGATGATGATGATGTTGATGATGTTTCCATCGATCGGATATGTGATGATGTTGATGATGATGTGTGCGCGACCGATCGATAATCAATGTGCGATGCGTGTCGCGTGCGATGATGATGATGATGCGTGCGTGTGCGTGCGTGTCGATCGTGTGTCAATGTGATCGCGTGCGTGATGCGTGTGTGTGTGCGTGATGATGATGCGTGTCCGATGATGCGTGTGTGTGTGTGTGTGCGTGCGTGTGTGCGTGTATGTGTGTCGTGTTAGTGATGCGTGATGGTAATGTGTGATGCGTGTGCGTGTGTGTGTGCGTAATGTGTCGCGTGCGTGATGTCAATGATGCGTGTGTGTGCGTGCGTGATGTGTGTGCGTGCGACATCGTGTGTGTGGTAGCGTGTCGTGTGTGTGTGTGTGTGTGCTTGCATTGCGTGTGTGTGTGTGTGTGCGCGTGCGTGATGTGTGTGTGTGTGTGTGGTATGTCGATAATGCGTGATGTGTGTCGTGTGTGATGATGATATGTGATGCGTGTGTGTGTCAATGATGCGTGTGTATATATGCGTATATAGCAATATATATATAATATGCAATATCTTATATAAATATATATATATATAATAATAATAATAATACGTATATACGTAATAATCTGCATACGTAATAATAATAATACGTATGTATATAATATATAATATATAATAATATATAACTAATAATAATAATATGTAATGCACGTACGTATATATGTAATATGTATATATGAATACGTATATAATGTATAATATGTAATATTTTGTGTATGAATACGTAATACGTAATATAGATATGCTAATGTATACATATGCAATACATATATCAATAATATGCATATGCAATATGTATAATACATATATATATAATATCACAAAATTAAGGATTGAGATATGCTGGTTTCATAGCTCACTTTTCCCAATGTAAATGGATGAGGATTTTCCAGCCGATTCCCTTTTTTTTTTTTTCCCCTAAAAATAAACCCCTTTTTATCCGTTTTTCCCTGCTGTGCAGGGGTTGAAACTTTTTGTGAGACAATGTTTTATGGTCGGATGCCCTTCCTGGAGCGCCTCTTACAACACAGGGATATGGTACACCTATTCTAACAGGGGCATACACCGGGACCAGTATACTGGTACTCATTTCGCCGACCTCGGAAGGATGACAGGCTGAGTCAGCCCCCTGGTGTTAATTCCAGCAGCTGAGGCGGGATCGAGACTTCCGGGACACTGTGATTTAAGCCGCCACCCTAACCCACTAAGCCAACACCAGGCTTTGTATATATATATAACCAGGCTATCCCAAAAAAGGTATATTTATTTGTCTCCCCTTTAACCTGGGGGTTGAACAGCTCACTCATTGAACCTATAAAGATTTGTTCATTCTCAAATTCCTTCCAATAGTTTAATTTTTCTTTGCACAATAATCCCCATCTAAAATATTGACAAACAAAACATTTGAATCTTTATATTTTTTAAGATACCCCTTTTATTGCCATTACGAAAATGATAAACTTCTACTCTTAATGATCTCATCTGACCACCTCCTGAGCCACATATCATTTTGAGATTATAGTAAATTGTTTTTTCATTGTTCAATTGATAACCATCAAAAGTTTTTCAGTCCCATTCAAGGATATTCATTTTTTTTCTTTACATCCTCTAACGTACTACTTTTAAATTGATTCGCTTATTTGTTTTATTTACCTTTGTTTTTAGTTATTTTCAATAAGACTTATTTGATATTTTTTTCACATTCATTATGTTTTCCATTTATATACCAAGACTGAGATTTTCTCCACTCTTTAGTTTGATTAATACTTGGTTTAACCATTTATATATTGTGAAAAAGCTTAGCGGTAGCCCTTAAACCTAACCCATTGTCTTCCCATCGTTAAAAAGCACCCAATCTATTTTATACACTCTATCATACAATATCCACTTATGTAACACAATCTATTCCATTATCTAAAATAAATATATTATCATCAAAGGCTCCTGTACCTTTTTTATTTGCACTAACTTCACTATATATGTTATGTTTATATTTCTTATTGTATTCATTTTCCTGTATTCTTCTTTCTTATTCATCCAAACAATTATAATAATTTCTAAAAAGTTATTGATTTCTTTATTACATATTTCTTTATTCCTTTAACCTCTTATCAATCTGATCACCATACTTATAAGCATATGCCTTTGCTCTCCAATCCAATAAACTCACTCATTACTTTTCCACCCAACTCATCCCTTAAACTTACCAATAACCTTTTTCATTCTTTTTTTTGGAAAATAACTCACTCTTCTTGCTGAAATTACTTGTATCATATACTCCAATATTTTTCTTCATATCTTCATAAACTTATCATCAGTTTTTATATCTAGGATAAAAACTATCCAGTGTCCATATACAACAATGAAACATTTTCACCATACTCTTTCTTTAAGTCATTATACAAATAATCATACATCAATATCTTTGATAAATCAAGAACTGCTGTTCCAATATAAATTGGTTTATCCATTACAATACTTTCCTTTTTCATATGAATTGCAGAAAAGTTCTCTGAAAAAACCTCTTCTCTCTCAAAACTTTAAGTTTTATTTATCAATCTCGAAGCTTCTTTCCAAGATGTTGCGAATCTAATGTTTTTGCCTGTTTCCTGGCACATTTTTCCATAGTCTTTCCAAATACAGCATTATTCATTAATTTATAAAAAAAGTCCCCTTCAAATTTTACTTTTGTATTTGCTCTCATATCTGTATTGAATTGAATATACTTTTTCACCCAAGGACTTTTGTTTAAATTTTAAAAAACTCTATAAATTTTAGCTTCTATCAATCCTTCTCTCCAAAAACTGTTTTAAGCTTCTCTGATGTAAAAACATATCCCTCTTTATCATAGAATGTTGTTAATAACTTTTTCTGTTGATTTGCCTTTTAATATTAAAACTTTTATGATAATCACTGAACCATTCTTTCTTCTTTGGGGTTTCTTTCTCACAGCATGCAAAAGGAAGGTCTTTATGCTTATTATGAAAGAACACTTTCGGGTACCTCAAATCAACTTCAAAATAATAACCTTCTTCTTAGCCGTCATTCAATTCCTCTTGAGAAGAAATAACAATATTCATCAAAGCCTTTTTCATAATCCTTTTCTTCCACCCACTCGAATTTACCATAAGAGTAGAGATTGAGACATTGACACCCATCCATACAAATTATTAGCATCAAAATACATCAAATAATTACTATCACTTTTTCACTATCATAATTTGGGGAGATATTTGTATTATTTGCTTTAGCATATCTTTTTGAACATACTTGTGATATTCCACCTCTCTTGGACTTCTCTTAATCATCAAAAGCATATCAACATCACTGATTAAATCTATATCTTGTTTTGTCATTTTCAACATTGTACTCCAAGCTAAACCAGGAGCTGTGAAATAGTGGGCAGGGTCTAATCCATAACAATTTTTTATTATGACAGGAGTGTTCTAAGAAGCCTCAAGCTTACATCAGCTAACAATAAAACATCTGTTTTTAGAGTATAAATGTGATATTCTCCAAGGTTCTTTATACTTAAATAATTTCCATATTTCTTGTGCGTGTTTATATTCCTTATCACTTATCTCTTCTTCATAAAGGTTATTATAGAAACTTTTCTTTTGATGGAAGTTGTGTTTCTTTAAATCTCATAAATGAATCCATATAATCATAAGGGATAAATTCCCTTACTTGTAAGAATTTTTCTCTTTACTTTGAATTTCATTCCTTGTTTGAATTTCCTCTCTCTCGTAAGAATTCCTTCTTTAATCAGAATTTCATCTTTAATCCAGAATTTCCTCTTTAGTTAGAATTTCATTCATTGTTCGAATTTTCTTTATGATTAGAATTTCATCTTCAGTTAGAATTTCTTCATTAATTACAGTTTCCTCTTTACTTTGAATTCTCTCTTTAATCTGAATTTCCTCTTTAGTGAGAATTTCCTCTTTTGGAAAAAGAATGAATTAAGATTTGGAAAAGAGTCCGTGGAGTTTTAGATTTGATGCTGGTAGGCTAGTGGTGTTCCCATAAACTTGTAAGAATCTAGAAACCCCTAATACGAGGATTAAAGGTTTTGTGAATATCATTTTTGAAAAGAAATGAAATATACTTTTGACTTGTGTTTGTTATGGCAAGAAATATTCCCTGGTGTTTTTGAAAGTTCATTTATAAATAGATGTGTATCATAGTTGGCGCTATTTGTGAAGAAAGACTGGAATAAAAGAAGGTAATTTATAATTAAGATTACAACCTTAACAGGAATGAAGCCCGGGACACTCTATATTTACCAGTAAGATAACAATGGTCTCTAACTTTGGAGCTCCTTAATTTCCCCCTCTAAAATATATTGTGACGAAGATATTGTTCATTCTAAATTCTAATTTTTCTTCTTTGGTTAATTTCATCGGTTCATTTTGTTTCTTTCATTAATTTAGTGAGTCTTATACAATCGCTTTTCTAATCGTTTTACAAACTCTTGTGAAGCATTTTTTCCACGATAATGGTTCAAGTTTGTTATACTTTTCTCCAACAGATGATTTGATATAATAACAGAAACCACAAGGGAATATGTTTTTGATATTTATTTTGTATATGGTTCTTTTGGATTAGGAGAAGCAGTATTTATCTTTTTAAGGATACACTCAAAATCAAGCGTATATCACAAATGGGTGCATGATAGATTTATTCTATAATCTTCAAAAGAAATCTTTTCACCAGAGTTTAGGCATTGTAATTACAGCTGATTTATGATTACTACAATATTTTGAATGTTGTTCTAATCGTTCTTTTGTATGAAATGAATTAAGACATCGCTTACAAGGATTATATTTTGTTTGCTGTTCTGAATACCTGAGAAGAGATTAATCTTGATAAATTATTGATGTATGTGTAATGTGAATTCTTTCCAACACTAAAATATAAAAAGATCAATGTGTGTTTCTTCATTTTTTTATAGTTGTTTTTGAAATTTTTAATATTTGAACTTTGTTTTGTATCCGTTAATCCATATATACATTAATAGAAAGATTATTCTTTTTCTCAAATTTAGGAATATCTGTTGTTGGCATTGGGAATTTAAGAGCACAATGTCCAAGGTATTCTCATATTTCATATATTGTTTTACTCTTTCTGAATTACATTTTGGTGGATGTAAGTGAGCAAGAACAGACCAGAGAAAACATTTATTATCATTGTTCTGCTTAATATTAACAACTGCCTTCTTTAGTTTTATTTCTTTTGGTAATTCAATATAAGAAAAAGCTTTAAGAGGAGTTTGATTTTTAGAATGTGTATATCTAAAAAAAGATGATTTTTTTTAATATTGAATCCACGCCACTACCACTGTATTATCAACATCCTCCTCTTGTCTTGATAGTTCGCTATTCATAAACCCCACTATTCAAAAAATCTTGAAATGATGTTATAAAATGAAGATCTGTTCTCATTATAAGGAGATTTTGTTCTTCATCTTGTCTTTTCATATTCATTTTCACTCCCATATAAAACTTTAAAGTTTTTCATTTCTTTTAATGTCTTTTTTAATAAATTTTTTCAACATCGGGTTTCACTATTTCAATTGATTCAGCTATTGATGATGGACCAGGTTGCCCAAATTGAAAAATCACTTATTTTTATAACCCTTTAAATGCCCCATCAGTGTTTTCAATATAATAGTCTCCCTTTACTTTTAAACTCATTTTTTCTTGTGTTTTTGTGATTGAAGATGTTTATTATAACTACTCTTTAAAACATCCTTTGAACAGATATCACAATGTTTTCTTTTCAACTCAAGAGAATATATTTTTATGAAACAGATTAAGTAATATTGTGTTTGTTGGTTCGGAGGTGTTTTTCTATAATATTTTATATTACGTGATTACAAGAAGCTTATCGCAATGCGTTGTATTCACCATATTTATCGAATATAAAACTTTGCTTCTAAACTAAAATTTTTCTTGATGGAAAATTTCGTTTTGTTTACAAAGGTGAATCTGTGCTTAAAACCATTTTATCACTCCAGCTTTTTCACTTAATAAATACAATGTTTCAAGACACAAAGACAAGAAGTTTCAATCAATCTCTTCATCTGTTAAAGATACTGAGAAATATGTCAAGGATGTAAAAATTGAACAAAGATAAATATAACAGCTATTGGATAAAAAACTATTATGGTAAATAATATGAGTTCTTCAATTTCCTTTGATGGAGAGGGCACTTTAGTATACCTGGTAGAGACATCAATTAAAGTATCTCTAACAAAAGTTTCTCCTCTCCTTCTAGTAATATATTCAAAACTAGAAAAAGCAATAAAACAAGAAAAAGTATCAAAAGAACAAAAACCTTATGGATGAAGCTTTAGAAAGAAAAGATAAGACCATCTGCTGTAATATGCAAGGAGAAATTTGTATTTTTTTCAACAACCCTAAAGATGTAAATCCTGATGAAATAAAAAGGATGTTAATACTGCATCAGGTGAAATGACATTTAGTTCAATAGTAGTTAAGCGATAATTTTAAAAATTACCTTTAATATAAAAAAATGTTGTCGTTGAATCTGATAATGAAAAAAAGTATATACGAATCTCGATGGTAACTATACAACTGAAAGTATAGATGAATTTCAGTTTTAAGTAAAAGTTTTTACTTTATAAATATATGAACTTTCCTGATTCTCCATATGACAAATTTGAGAATTGTCCCTGCGTGTGAAAAGGCAGGGATTAAACACAGAGTCCAAAAGCCTATAAACAATGCTTATATTCTGTGATTATCTTCTAATTAATGATAATAAAAAAATATTAAAAAGGAAAATAATTCTTTTAGATTTACACCAAAAATGAATTACTTTACAAGATTGATTAGAGAAATGAATGTAAGAGTATGAGGATGATAACACACCTTTCCTTACAAGGGGAAGAAACTGAGCACGTATAAGAGAAATGTTCAAGGGATTGTTGTTGTATATTATTCATGGATGTAATTTTCAGGGAAATATCAACTTTACAAGATATTGTATAAATAAAATAATGGATTATCTTGAAATTAAACCTGAACTTAGGATAAAATATAGAGTTTCTAAAAAAAGCCAATAATAAATTAAATAACCTGTTTTTCAAATATATAAATGAATGATTTTTTACCTATTTGGGAAAATAAAGATAAAAATTTAACAACTTCACGCAAAAATCTCCCAAAATTCATTAAAAGATGTCATAGTTGGTTCAAGTGGATGTGGAAAAACCTGCTTACTTTTTAAAAATGCTCCTCACTCCCAACTTTTTTAGATTATGACAATTTAATAATTTTCACAAAGTCGAGTTTTCAACCAGAGTATCAACTACTCTCACAAGGTTTTAATGCTGGTCTTCAAAGAAGATATAATCGTGTTTATTTAAGCGTCAAAAAACCT
>NW_028222492.1:0-37916 GCF_056783735.1 Eptatretus burgeri | reverse complement strand
CATATGGAAGCAACCATTCTTGACCTTATAATGTTCTAGGGAGGTTAAAATACTCCATTATTTTCCTTTGTTGGTGAAATGGAGATGAAGAGGTCACTTTTGATGTGTCCATCACTTTGACGGGCGGGGAGGGGGCTCTTCAATCTTTTCCTTTCATGGGCTTGGTTATATTTTCATGATCCATTGCCTTCAAGGGTACTTTCCGATTGCTCGGGCTCTGGATTCCACACGTTGATTCAACCATTCTTGACCTTGTAATGTTCAATGTTGGTAAAAATATACTTCACTCATTTCCTTTGTTGGTGAAATGGAGATGGAACTCACTGCGGACGTGTCCATCACTTTGACGGGCGGGGAGGGGGCTCGTCAATCTATTACTTTCATGGGCGGGGTTATATTTTCATGATCCATTGCCTTCAAGGGTACTTTCCGATTGCTCGCGCTCTGCATTCCACATCTGGAAGCAACCATTCTTGACCTTATAATGTTCAAGGGAGGTAAAAATACTTCATTCATTTCCTTTGTTGGTGAAATGGAGATGGAGAGGTCACTGTCGATGTGTCCATCACTTTGTCGGGTGGGTCGGGGGCTCGTCAATCTCTTCCTTTCATGGGCTTGGTTATATTTTCATGATCCATTGCCTTCAAGGGTACTTTCCGATTGCTCGGACTCTGGATTCCACACGTGGAAGCAACCATTCTTGACCTTGTAATGTTCAATGTTGGTAAAGAAAAATACTTCACTCATTTCCTTTGTTGGTGAAATGGAGATGGAACTGACTCCGGACGTGTCCATCACTTTGATGGGCGGGGAGGGGCTCGTCAATCTTTTCCTTTCATGGGCTTGGTTATATTTTCATGATCCTTTGCCTTCAAGGGTACTTTCCGATTGATCGGGCTCTGGATTCCACATATGGAAGCAACCATTCTTGATCTTTTGAGGTTCAAGGTAGGTAAAAATACTTCATTCATTTCCTTTGTTGGTGAAATGTAGATGGAGAGGTCACTTTTGATGTGTCCATCACTTTGACAGGCGGGGAGGGTGCTCGTAAATCCATTCCATTCATGGGCTTGGTTATATTTTCATGATCCATTGCCTTCAAAGTCACTTTCCGGTTGCTCGGGCTCTGGATTCCACACGTGGAAGCAACCATTCTTGATCTTGTAATGTTCAATGTTGGAAAAAAAAATACTTCACTCATTTGCTTTGTTGGTGAAATGGAGATGGAACTCACTGCGGATGTGTCCATCACTTTGACGGGCGGGGAGGGGGCTCGTCAATCTCTTACTTTCATGGGCGGGGTTATATTTTCATGATCCATTGCCTTCAAGGGTACTTTCCGATTGCTCGGGCTCTGGATTCCACATATAGAAGCAACCATTCTTGACCTTATAATGTTCAAGGGAGGTAAAAATACTTCATTCATTTCCTTTGTTGGTGAAATGGAGATGGAGAGGTCACTGTGGATGTGTCCATCACTTTGTCGGGTGGGGAGGGGGCGCGTCAATCTCTTCCTTTCATGGGCTTGGTTATATTTTCATGATCCATTGCCTTCAAGGGTACTTTCCGATTGCTCGGACTCTGGATTCCACACGTGGAAGCAACCATTCTTGACTTTGTAATGTTCAATGTTGGGAAAGAAAAATACTTCACTCATTTCCTTTGTTGGTGAAATGGAGATGGAGAGGTCACTTTCGATGTGTCCATCACTTTGTCGGGTGGGGAGGGGGCGCGTCAATCTCTTCCTTTCATGGGCTTGGTTATATTTTCATGATCCAATGCCTTCAAGGGTACTTTTTGATTGCTTGCGCTCTGGATTCCACATATGGAAGCAACCATTCTTGATCTTTTGAGGTTCAAGGAAGGTAAAAATACTTCATTCATTTCCTTTGTTGGTGAAATGGAGATGGAGAGGTCACTTTTGATGTGTCCATCACTTTGACGGGCGGGGAGGGGGCTCGTCAATCTATTCCTTTCATTGGATTGGTTATATTTTCATGATCCATTGCCTTCAAGGGAACTTTCCGATTGCTCGGGCTCTGGATTCCTCATATGGAAGCAACCATTCTTGATCTTTTGAGGTTCAAGGTAGGTAAAAATACTTCATTCATTTCCTTTGTTGGTGAAATGGAGATGGAGAGGTCACTTTTGATCTGTCCATCACTTTGACGGGCAGGGAGGAGGCTCTTCAATCTTTTCCTTTCATGGGCTTGGTTATATTTTCATGATCCATTGCCTTTAAAGTCACTTTCCGATGGCTCGGGCTCTGGATTGTACACGTGCAAGCAACCATTCTTGACCTTGTAATGTTCAATGTTGGTAAAAAATATACTTCACTCATTTTCTTTGTTGGTGAAATGGAGATGGAACTCACTGCGGACGTGTCCATCACTTTGACGGGCGGGGAGGGGCTCGTCAATCTCTTCCTTGCATGGGCTTGGTTATATTTTCATGATCCATTGCCTTCAAGGGTACTTTCCGATTGCTCGGGCTCTGGATTCCACACGTTGATTCAACCATTCTTGACTGTATGATGTTTAAGGTTGGTAAAAATACTTCACTCATTTCCTTTGTCTGTGAAATGGAGATGGAACTCACTGCGGACGTGTCCATCACTTTGACGGGCGGGGAGGGGGCTCGTCAATCTATTACTTTCATGGGCGGGGTTATATTTTCATGATCCATTGCCTTCAAGGGTACTTTCCGATTGCTCGCGCTCTGCATTCCACATCTGGAAGCAACCATTCTTGACCTTATAATGTTCAAGGGAGGTAAAAATACTTCATTCATTTCCTTTGTTGGTGAAATGGAGATGGAGAGGTCACTGTCGATGTGTCCATCACTTTGTCGGGTGGGTCGGGGGCTCGTCAATCTCTTCCTTTCATGGGCTTGGTTATATTTTCATGATCCATTGCCTTCAAGGGTACTTTCCGATTGCTCGGACTCTGGATTCCACACGTGGAAGCAACCATTCTTGACCTTGTAATGTTCAATGTTGGGAAAGAAAAATACTTCACTCATTTCCTTTGTTGGTGAAATGGAGATGGAACTGACTCCGGACGTGTCCATCACTTTGACGGGCGGGGAGGGGCTCGTCAATCTTTTCCTTTCATGGGCTTGGTTATATTTTCATGATCCATTGCCTTCAAGGGTACTTTCCGATTGCTCGGGCTCTGGATTCCACATATGGAAGCAACCATTCTTGATCTTTTGAGGTTCAAGGTAGGTAAAAATACTTCATTCATTTCCTTTGTTGGTGAAATGGAGATGGAGAGGTCACTTTTGATGTGTCCATCACTTTGACGGGCGGGTAGGGGCTCGTCAATCTCTTCCTTTCATGGGCTTGGTTATATTTTCATGATCAATTGCCTTCAAGGGAACTTTCCGATTGCTCGGGCTCTGGATTCCACATCTGGAAGCAACCATTCTTGATCTTTTGAGGTTCAAGGTAGGTAAAAATACTTCATTCATTTCCTTTGTTGGTGAAATGGAGATGGAGAGGTCACTTTTGATGTGTCCATCACTTTGACCAGCAGGGAGGGGGCTCGTCAATCCATTCCATTCATGGGCTTGGTTATATTTTCATGATCCATTGCCTTCAAAGTCACTTTCCGGTTGCTCGGGCTCTGGATTGTACACGTTCAAGCAACCATTCTTGACATTGTAATGTTCAATGTTGGTAAAAAAATATACTTCACTCATTTCCTTTGTTGGTTAAATGGAGATGGAACTGACTCCGGACGTGTCCATCACTTTGATGGGCGGGGAGGGGGCTCGTCAATCTTTTCCTTTCATGGGCTTGGTTATATTTTCATGATCCATTGCCTTCAAGGGTACTTTCCGATTGCTCGGGCTCTGGATTCCACACGTTGATTCAACCATTCTTGACTGTATGATGTTTAAGGTTGGTAAAAATACTTCACTCATTTCCTTTGTCTGTGAAATGGAGATGGAACTCACTGCGGACGTGTCCATCACTTTGACGGGCGGGGAGGGGGCTCGTCAATCTCTTCCTTTCATGGGCTTGGTTATATTTTCATGATCCATTGCCTTCAAGGGTACTTTCCGGTTGCTCGGGCTCTGGAGTCCACATATAGAAGCAACCATTCTTGACCTTATAATGTTCATGGTAGGTAAAAATACTTCATTCATTTCCTTTGTTGGTGAAATGGAGATGGAGAGGTCACTTTTGATGTGTCCATCACTTTGACGGGCGGGGAGGGGGCTCGTCAATCTCTTCCTTGCATGGGCTTGGTTATATTTTCATGATCCATTGCCTTCAAGGGTGCTTTACGATTGCTCGGGCTCTGGATTCCACACGTGGAAGCAACCATTCTTGATCTTGTAATGTTCAATGTTGGAAAAAAATACTTCACTCATTTCCTTTGTTGGTGAAATGGAGATGGAACTGCCTCTGGACGTGTCCATCACTTTGACGGGCGGGGAGGGGGCTCGTCAATCTATTCCTTTCATGGGATGGTTATATTTTCATGATCCATTGCCTTCAAGGGAACTTTGCTATTGCTCGGGCTCTGGATTCCACATATGGAAGCAACCATTCGTGACCTTATAATGTTCTCGGGAGGTTAAAATACTTCATTGATTTCCTTTGTTTGTGAAATGGAGATGTAGAGATCACTGGCGATGTGTCCATCACTTTGTCGGGTGGGTCGGGGGCTCGTCAATCTCTTCCTTTCATGGGCTTGGTTATATTTTCATGATCCATTGCCTTCAAGGGTACTTTCCGATTGCTCGGACTCTGGATTCCACACGATGATTAAACCATTCTTGACTGTATGATGTTTGAGGTTGGTAAAAATACTTCACCAATTTCCTTTGTCTGTGAAACGGAGATGGAGAGCTCACTTTCGATGTGTCCATCACTGTGACGGGCGGAGAGGGGGCTCGTCAATGTATTCCTTTCATGGGATTGGTTGTATTTTCATGATCCATTTCCTTCAAGGGTAGTTTCAGATTGCTCGGGCACTGGATGCCACATATGGAAGCAACCATTCTTGACCTTGTAATGTTCAATGTTGGTAAAAAAAATAATTCACTCATATCCTTTGTTGGTGAAATGGAGATGGAGAGGTCACTTTTGATGCGTCCATCACTTTGTCGGGCGGGGAGGGGGCTCGTCAATCTCTTCCTTTGATGGGCTTGGTTATATATTCATGATCCATTGCCTTCAAGGGTACTTTCCGATTGCTCGGGCACTGGATGCCACATATGGAAGCAACCATTCTTGACCTTGTACTGTTCAATGTTGGTAAAAAAATACTTCACTCATTTCCTTTGTTGGTGAAATGGAGATGGAACTCACTGCGGATGTGTCCATCACTTTGACGGGTGGGGAGGGGGCTCGTCAATCTCTTCCTTTCATGGGCTTGGTTATATTTTCATGATCCATTGCCTTCAAGGGTACTTTCCATTTGCTCGGGCTCTGGATTCCACACGTGGAAGCAACCATTCTTGACTGTATGATGTTTAAGGTTGGTAAAAATACTTCACTCATTTCCTTTGTCTGTGAAATGGAGATGGAACTCACTGCGGACGTGTCCATCACTTTGACGGACGGGGAGGGGGCTCATCAATCGATTACTTTCATGGGCTGGGTTATATTTTCATGATCCATTGCCTTCAAGGGTACTTTCCGATTGCTCGGGCTCTGTATTCCACACATGGAAGCAACCATTCTTGACCTTGTAATGTTCAATGTTGGTAAAAAAAATAGTTCACTCATTTCCTTTGTTGGTGAAATGGAGATGGCACTGACTCCGGACGTGTCCATCACTTTGACGGGCGAGGAGGGGGCTCGTCAATCTATTCCGTTCATGGGCTTGGTGATATTTTCATGATCCATTACCTTCAAGGGTACTTTCCGATTGTTTGGGCTCTGGATTGCTCATATGGAAGCAACCATTCTTGATCTTTTTAGGTTCAAGGTTGTTAAAAATTCTTCACTCATTTCCTTTGTTGGTGAAATGGAGATGGAGAGGTCACTTTTGATGTGTCCATCACTTTGACGGGCGGGGAGGAGGCTCTTCAATCGATTCCTTTCATGGGCTTGGTTATATATTCATGATCCATTGCCTTCAAGGGTACTTTCCGATTGCTCGCGCACTGGATGCCACATATGGAAGCAACCATTCTTGACTGTATTATTTTTACGGTTGGTAAAAATCCTTCACTCATTTCCTTTATCTTTGAAATGGAGATGGAACTCACTGCGGACGTGTCCATCACTTTGACTTGTGGGAGGGGGATCGTCATTCTTTTGTTTTTGTGGGTAATGTGACATTTTCATGTTCCATTGCCCGCAAAAACATTTCCCGATTGCTCTGTCTCCGGAGAACAGACACAGAAGCTTTGATTCTTGAGCTTATACGGTGGAAGGTCGACAAAAATTCCTCAATCAATTTGTTTTTCCTTGCAATGGAGATGGAAGTCAGTCTCGATGGGCCCATCACTTTGACGAGAGGGGTTGGGGCTCGTCAATCTTTTGTTTTTGTGGGCAATGTGATATTTTCATGTTCCATTGCCCGAAAAAACATTTCCCGATTGCTCAATCTCTGGAGGCCACACAACGAAGCTTTGATTCTCGACCTTAGCAGTTTCAAGGCAGATAAAAAGTCCTCAATGAATTTTTTTTGATTGGAATGGAGATTGACGTCACTCTGGATTCCACACGTGGAAACAACCATTCTTGACTGTATGATGTTTAAGGTTGTGAAAAATAATTCACTCATTTCCTTTGTCTGTGAAATGAAGATGGAACTCACTGCGAATGTGTCCAATACTTTGACGGGCGGGGATGGGGCTCGTCAATCTCTTACTTTCATGGGTGTGGTGATATTTTCATGATCCATTGCTTTCAAGGGAACTTTCCGATTGCTCGGGCTCTGGATTCCTCATATGGAAGCAACCATTCTTGAGTGTATGATGTCTGAGGTTGGTAAAAAAAAAATACTTCACTCATTTCCTTTGTTGGTGAAATGGAGATGGAACTCACTGCGGACGTGTCCATCACTTTGACGGGCGGGGAGGGGGCTCGTCAATCTATTCCTTTCATGGGCTTGGTTATATTTTCATGATCCATTGCCTTCAAGGGTACTTTCCGATTGCTCGCGCTCTGGGTTCCACATATGGAAGCAACCATTCTTGACCTTATAATGTTCAAGGGAGGTAAAAATACTTCATTCATTTCCTTTGTTGGTGAAATGGAGATGGAGAGGTCACTGTCGATGTGTCCATCACTTTGTCGGGTGGGTAGGGGGCTCGTCAATCTCTTCCTTTCATGGGCTTGGTTATATTTTCATGATCCAATGCCTTCAAGGGTACTTTCCGATTGCTCGGACTCTGGATTCCAAACGTGGAAGCAACCATTCTTGACCTTGTAATGTTCAATGTTGGTGAAGAAAAATACTTCACTTATTTCCTTTGTTGGTGAAATGGAGATGGAACTGACTCCGGACGTGTCCATCACTTTGACGGGCGGGGAGGGGGCTCGTCAATCTATTCCTTTCATGGGCTTGGTTATATTTTCATGATCCATTGCCTTTAAAGTCACTTTCCGATGGCTCGGGCTCTGGATTGTACACGTGCAAGCAACCATTCTTGACCTTGTAATGTTCAATGTTGGTAAAAAATATACTTCACTCATTTTCTTTGTTGGTGAAATGGAGATTGAACTCACTGCGGACGTGTCCATCACTTTGACGGGCGGGGAGGGGGCTCGTCAATCTCTTCCTTTCATGGGCTTGGTTATATTTTCATGATCCATTGCCTTCAAGGGTACTTTCCGATTGCTCGGGCTCTGGATTCCACACGTTGATTCAACCATTCTTGACTGTATGATGTTTAAGGTTGGTAAAAATACTTCACTCATTTCCTTTGTCTGTGAAATGGAGATGGAACTCACTGCGGACGTGTCCATCACTTTGACGGGCGGGGAGGGGGCTCGTCAATCTCTTACTTTCATGGGCTTGGTTATATTTTCATGATCCATTGCCTTCAAGGGTACTTTCCTATTGCTCGCGCTCTGCATTCCACATCTGGAAGCAACCATTCTTGACCTTATAATGTTCAAGGGAGGTAAAAATACTTCATTCATTTCCTTTGTTGGTGAAATGGAGATGGAGAGGTCACTGTCGATGTGTCCATCACTTTGTCGGGTGGGTCGGGGCTCGTCAATCTCTTACTTTCATGGGTGTGGTGATATTTTCATGATCCATTGCCTTCAAGGGTACTTTCCGATTGCTCGGACTCTGGATTCCACACGTGGAAGCCACCATTCTTGACCTTGTAATGTTCAATGTTGGTAAAGAAAAATACTTCACTTGTTTCCTTTGTTGGTGAAATGGAGATGGAACTGACTCCGGACGTGTCCATCACTTTGTCGGGCGGGGAGGGGGCTCGTCAATCTTTTCCTTTCATGGGCTTGGTTATATTTTCATGCTCCTTTGCCTTCAAGGGTACCTTCCGATTGCTCGGGCTCTGGATTCCACATATGGAAGCAACCATTCTTGATCTTTTGAGGTTCAAGGTAGGTAAAAATACTTCATTCATTTCCTTTGTTGGTGAAATGGAGATGGAGAGGTCACTTTTGATGTGTCCATCACTTTGACGGGCGGGGAGGGGCTCGTCAATCTATTCCTTTCATGGGCTTGGTTATATTTTCATGATCCATTGCCTTCAAGGGAACTTTCCGATTGCTCGGGCTCTGGATTCCTCATATGGAAGCAACCATTCTTGATCTTTTGAGGTTCAAGGTAGGTAAAAATACTTCATTCATTTCCTTTGTTGGTGAAATGGAGATGGAGAGGTCACTTTTGATGTGTCCATCACTTTGACGGGCGGGGAGGGGGCTCGTCAATCTCTTCCTTTGATGGGCTTGGTTATATTTTCATGATCCATTGCCTTCAAGGGAACTTTCCGATGGCTCGGGCTCTGGATTTTACACGTTCAAGCAACCATTCTTGACCTTGTAATGTTCAATGTTGGTAAAAAATATACTTCACTCATTTCCTTTGTTGGTGAAATGGGGATGGAACTCACTGCGGACGTGTCCATCACTTTGACGTGCGGGGAGGGGGCTCGTCAATCTTTTCCTTTCATGGGCTTGGTTATATTTTCATGATCAATTGCCTTCAAGGGTACTTTCCGATTGCTCGGGCTCTGGATTCCACACGTTGATTCAACCATTCTTGACTGTATGATGTTTAACGTTGGTAAAAATACTTCACCAATTTTCTTTGTCTGTGAAATGGAGATTGAGAGGTCACTTTCGATGTGTCCATCACTGTGACGAGCGGGGAGGGGGCTCAGCAATGTATTCCTTTCATGGGCTTGGTTATATTTTCATGATCCATTGCCTTCAAGGGTACTTTCCGATTGCTCGGACTCTGGATTGTACACGTGCAAGCAACCATTCTTGACCTTGTAATGTTCAATGTTGGTAAAGAAAAATACTTCACTCATTTCCTTTGTTGGTGAAATGGAGATGGAACTGACTCCGGACGTGTCCATCACTTTGACGGGCGGGGAGGGGGCTCGTCAATCTTTTCCTTTCATGGGCTTGGTTATATTTTCATGATCCTTTGCCTTCAAGGGTACTTTCCGATTGATCGGGCTCTGGATTCCACATATGGAAGCAACCATTCTTGATCTTTTGAAGTTCAAGGAAGGTAAAAATACTTCATTCATTTCCTTTGTTGGTGAAATGTAGATGGAGAGGTCACTTTTGATGTGTCCATCACTTTGACGGGCGGGGAGGGGGCTCGTCAATCCATTCCATTCATGGGCTTGGTTATATTTTCATGATCCATTGCCTTCAAAGTCACTTTCCGGTTGCTCGGGCTCTGGAGTCCACATATAGAAGCAACCATTCTTGACCTTATAATGTTCAAGGGAGGTAAAAATACTTCATTCATTTCCTTTGTTGGTGAAATGGAGATGGAACTGACTCTGGACGTGTCCATCACTTTGACGGGCGGGGAGGGGGCTCGTCAATCTCTTACTTTCATGGGCGGGGTTATATTTTCATGATCCATTGCCTTCAAGGGTACTTTCCGATTGCTCGCGCTCTGCATTCCACATCTGGAAGCAACCATTCTTGACCTTATAATGTTCAAGGGAGGTAAAAATACTTCATTCATTTCCTTTGTTGGTGAAATGGAGATGGAGAGGTCACTGTCGATGTGTCCATCACTTTGTCGGGTGGGGAGGGGGCTCGTCAATCTCTTCCTTTCATGGGCTTGGTTATATTTTCATGATCCAATGCCTTCAAGGGTACTTTTTGATTGCTTGCGCTCTGGATTCCACATATGGAAGCAACCATTCTTGACCTTATAATGTTCTAGGGAGGTTAAAATACTTCATTCTTTTCCTTTGGTGGTGAAATGGAGATGGAGAGGTCACTTTTAATGTGTCCATCACTTTGTCGGGCGGGGAGGGGCTCGTCAATCTCTTCCTTTGATGGGCTTGGTTATATTTTCATGATCCATTGCCTTCAAGGGTGCTTTGCGGTTGCTTGGGCTCTGGAGTCCACATATAGAAGCAACCATTCTTGATCTTTTGAGGTTCAAGGGAGGTAAAAATACTTCATTCATTTCCTTTGTTGGTGAAATGGAGATGGAGAGGTCACTTTTGATGTGTCCATCACTTTGACGGGCGGGGAGGGGGCTCGTCAATCTATTCCTTTCATTGGATTGGTTATATTTTCATGATCCATTGCCTTCAAGGGAACTTTCCGATTGCTCGGGCTCTGGATTCCTCATATGGAAGCAACCATTCTTGATCTTTTGAGGTTCAAGGTAGGTAAAAATACTTCATTCATTTCCTTTGTTGGTGAAATGGAGATGGAGAGGTCACTTTTGATGTGTCCATCACTTTGACGGGCGGGGAGGGGCTCGTCAATCTCTTCCTTTCATGGGCTTGGTTATATTTTCATGATCCATTGCCTTCAAGGGAACTTTCCGATGGCTCGGGCTCTGGATTGTACACGTTCAAGCAACCATTCTTGACCTTGTAATGTTCAATGTTGGTAAAAAAATATACTTCACTCATTTCCTTTGTTGGTGAAATGGGGATGGAACTCACTGCGGACGTGTCCATCACTTTGACGTGCGGGGAGGGGGCTCGTCAATCTTTTCCTTTCATGGGCTTGGTTATATTTTCATGATCAATTGCCTTCAAGGGTACTTTCCGATTGCTCGGGCTCTGGATTCCACACGTTGATTCAACCATTCTTGACTGTATGATGTTTAACGTTGGTAAAAATACTTCACCAATTTTCTTTGTCTGTGAAATGGAGATTGAGAGGTCACTTTCGATGTGTCCATCACTGTGACGAGCGGGGAGGGGGCTCGGCAATGTATTCCTTTCATGGGATTGGTTGTATTTTCATGATCCATTGCCTTCAAGGGTACTTCCAGATTGCTCGCGCTCTGGATTGTACACGTGCAAGCAACCATTCTTGACCTTGTAATGTTCAATGTTGGTAAAAAATAGACTTCACTCATTTTCTTTGTTGGTGAAATGGAGATGGAACTCACTGCTGATGTGTCCATCACTTTGACGGGCGGGGAGGGGGCTCGTCAATCTCTTCCTTGCATGGGCTTGGTTATATTTTCATGATCCATTGCCTTCAAGGGTACTTTCCGATTGCTCGGGCTCTGGATTCCACACGTTGATTCAACCATTCTTGACTGTATGATGTTTAAGGTTGGTAAAAATACTTCACTCATTTCCTTTGTCTGTGAAATGGAGATGGAACTCACTGCGGACGTGTCCATCACTTTGACGGGCGGGGAGGGGGCTCGTCAATCTATTACTTTCATGGGCGGGGTTATATTTTCATGATCCATTGCCTTCAAGGGTACTTTCCGATTGCTCGGACTCTGGATTTCACACGTGGAAGCAACCATTCTTGACTTTGTAATGTTCAATGTTGGGAAAGAAAAATACTTCACTCATTTCCTTTGTTGGTGAAATGGAGATGGAACTGACTACGGACGTGTCCATCACTTTGACGGGCGGGGAGGGGGCTCGTCAATCTTTTCCTTTCATGGGCTTGGTTATATTTTCATGATCCTTTGCCTTCAAGGGTACTTTCCGATTGCTCGGGCTCTGGATTCCACATATGGAAGCAACCATTCTTGACCTTATAATGTTCAAGGGAGGTAAAAATACTTCATTCATTTCCTTTGTTGGTGAAATGGAGATGGAGAGGTCACTGTCGATGTGTCCATCACTTTGTCGGGTGGGGAGGGGGCGCGTCAATCTCTTCCTTTCATGGGCTTGGTTATATTTTCATGATCCAATGCCTTCAAGGGTACTTTTTGATTGCTTGCGCTCTGGATTCCACATATGGAAGCAACCATTCTTGACCTTATAATGTTCTAGGGAGGTTAAAATACTTCATTCTTTTCCTTTGTTGGTGAAATGGAGATGGAGAGGTCACTTTTAATGTGTCCATCACTTTGTCGGGCGGGGAGGGGCTCGTCAATCTCTTCCTTTGATGGGCTTGGTTATATTTTCATGATCCATTGCCTTCAAGGGTGCTTTACGGTTGCTTGGGCTCTGGATTCCTTATATGGAAGCAACCATTCTTGATCTTTTGAGGTTCAAGGAAGGTAAAAATACTTCATTCATTTCCTTTGTTGGTGAAATGGAGATGGAACTCACTGCGGACGTGTCCATCACTTTGACGGGCGGGGAGGGGGCTCGTCAATCTATTCCTTTCATTGGATTGGTTATATTTTCATGATCCATTGCCTTCAAGGGTACTTTCCGATTGCTCGGGCTCTGGATTCCACACGTTGATTCAACCATTCTTGACTGTATGATGTTTAACGTTGGTAAAAATACTTCACCAATTTCCTTTGTCTGTGAAATGGAGATGGAGAGGTCACTTTCGATGTGTCCATCACTGTGACGAGCGGGGAGGGGGCTCGGCAATGTATTCCTTTCATGGGATTGGTTGTATTTTCATGATCCATTGCCTTCAAGGGTACTTCCAGATTGCTCGCGCTCTGGATTGTACACGTGCAAGCAACCATTCTTGACCTTGTAATGTTCAATGTAGGTAAAAAATATACTTCACTCATTTTCTTTGTTGGTGAAATGGAGATGGAACTCACTGCGGACGTGTCCATCACTTTGACGGGCGGGGAGGGGGCTCGTCAATCTCTTCCTTGCATGGGCTTGGTTATATTTTCATGATCCATTGCCTTCAAGGGTACTTTCCGATTGCTCGGGCTCTGGATTCCACACGTTGATTCAACCATTCTTGACTGTATGATGTTTAAGGTTGGTAAAAATACTTCACTCATTTCCTTTGTCTGTGAAATGGAGATGGAACTCACTGCGGACGTGTCCATCACTTTGACGGGCGGGGAGGGGGCTCGTCAATCTCTTACTTTCATGGGCGGGGTTATATTTTCATGATCCATTGCCTTCAAGGGTACTTTCCGATTGCTCGCGCTCTGCATTCCACATCTGGAAGCAACCATTCTTGACCTTATAATGTTCAAGGGAGGTAAAAATACTTCATTCATTTCCTTTGTTGGTGAAATGGAGATGGAACTGACTCCGGACGTGTCCATCACTTTGACGGGCGGGGAGGGGGCTCGTCAATCTTTTCCTTTCATGGGCTTGGTTATATTTTCATGATCCATTGCCTTCAAGGGTACTTTCCGATTGCTCGCGCTCTGCATTCCACATCTGGAAGCAACCATTCTTGACCTTATAATGTTCAAGGGAGGTAAAAATACTTCATTCATTTCCTTTGTTGGTGAAATGGAGATGGAGAGGTCACTGTCGATGTGTCCATCACTTTGTCGGGTGGGTCGGGGGCTCGTCAATCTCTTCCTTTCATGGGCTTGGTTATATTTTCATGATCCATTGCCTTCAAGGGTACTTTCCGATTGCTCGGGCTCTGGATTCCACACGTGGAAGCAACCATTCTTGACCTTGTAATGTTCAATGTTGGTAAAGAAAAATACTTCACTCATTTCCTTTGTTGGTGAAATGGAGATGGAACTGACTCCGGACGTGTCCATCACTTTGACGGGCGGGGAGGGGGCTCGTCAATCTTTTCCTTTCATGGGCTTGGTTATATTTTCATGATCCATTGCCTTCAAGGGTACTTTCCGATAACTCGGGCTCTGGATTCCTCATATGGAAGCAACCATTCTTGATCTTTTGAGGTTCAAGGTAGGTAAAAATACTTCATTCATTTCCTTTGTTGGTGAAATGGAGATGGAGAGGTCACTTTTGATGTGTCCATCACTTTGACGGGCGGGGAGGGGGCTCGTCAATCCATTCCATTCATGGGCTTGGTTATATTTTCATGATCCATTGCCTTCAAAGTCACTTTCCGGTTGCTCGGGCTCTGGAGTCCACATATAGAAGCAACCATTCTTGACCTTATAATGTTCAAGGGAGGTAAAAATACTTCATTCATTTCCTTTGTTGGTGAAATGGAGATGGAGAGGTCACTGTCGATGTGTCCATCACTTTGTCGGGTGGGGAGGGGGCGCGTCAATCTCTTCCTTTCATGGGCTTGGTTATATTTTCATGATCCATTGCCTTCAAGGGTACTTTCCGATTGCTCGGGCTCTGGATTCCACATATAGAAGCAACCATTCTTGACCTTATAATGTTCAAGGGAGGTAAAAATACTTCATTCATTTCCTTTGTTGGTGAAATGGAGATGGAGAGGTCACTGTCGATGTGTCCATCACTTTGTCGGGTGGGTAGGGGGCTCGTCAATCTCTTCCTTTCATGGGCTTGGTTATATTTTCATGATCCATTGCCTTCAAGGGTAATTTCCCATTGCTCGGGCTCTGGATTCCACACGTTGATTCAACCATTCTTGACTGTATTATGTTTAAGGTTGGTAAAAAATACTTCACCAATTTCCTTTGTCTGTGAAATGGAGATGGAGAGGTCACTTTCGATGTGTACATCACTTTGACGGGCGGGGAGGGGGCTCGTAAATCTCTTCCTTTCTTGGGCTTTGTTATATTTTCATGATCCATTGCCTTCAAGGGTACTTTCCGATTGCTCGCGCTCTGCATTCCACATCTGGAAGCAACCATTCTTGACCTTATAATGTTCAAGGGAGGTAAAAATACTTCATTCATTTCCTTTGTTGGTGAAATGGAGATGGAGAGGTCACTGTCGATGTGTCCATCACTTTGTCGGGTGGGGAGGGGGCTCGTCAATCTTTTCCTTTCATGGGCTTGGTTATATTTTCATGATCCTTTGCCTTCAAGGGTACTTTCCGATTGATCGGGCTCTGGATTCCACATATGGAAGCAACCATTCTTGATCTTTTGAGGTTCAAGGTAGGTAAAAATACTTCATTCATTTCCTTTGTTGGTGAAATGGAGATGGAGAGGTCACTTTTGATGTGTCCATCACTTTGACGGGCGGGGAGGGGGCTCGTCAATCCATTCCATTCATGGGCTTGGTTATATTTTCATGATCCATTGCCTTCAAGGGTGCTTTACGGTTGCTCCGGCTCTGGATTCCTCATATGGAAGCAACCATTCTTGACCTTGTAATGTTCAATGTTGGTAAAGAAAAATACTTCACTCATTTCCTTTGTTGGTGAAATGGAGATGGAGAAGTCACTTTGGATGTGTCCATCACTTTGACGGGTGGGGAGGGGGCTCGTCAATCTCTTCCTTTCATGGGCTTGGTTATATTATCATGATCCATTCCCTTTAAAGTCACTTTCCATTTGCTCGGGCTCTGGATTCCACACGTGGAAGCAACCATTCTTGACTGTATGATGTTTAAGGTTGGTAAAAATACTTCACTCATTTCCTTTGTCTGTGAAATGGAGATGGAACTCACTGCGGACGTGTCCATCACTTTGACGGACGGGGAGGGGGCTCATCAATCGATTACTTTCATGGGCTGGGTTATATTTTCATGATCCATTGCCTTCAAGGGTACTTTCCGATTGCTCGGGCTCTGTATTCCACACATGGAAGCAACCATTCTTGACCTTGTAATGTTCAATGTTGGTAAAAAAATAGTTCACTCATTTCCTTTGTTGGTGAAATGGAGATGGCACTGACTCCGGACGTGTCCATCACTTTGACGGGCGAGGAGGGGGCTCGTCAATCTATTCCGTTCATGGGCTTGGTGATATTTTCATGATCCATTACCTTCAAGGGTACTTTCCGATTGTTTGGGCTCTGGATTGCTCATATGGAAGCAACCATTCTTGATCTTTTTAGGTTCAAGGTAGGTAAAAATATTTCATTCATTTCCTTTGTTGGTGAAATGGAGATGGAGAGGTCACTTTTGATGTGTCAATCACTTTGACGGGCGGGGAGGAGGCTCTTCAATCGATTCTTTTCATTGGCTTGGTTATATATTCATGATCCATTGCCTTCAAGGGTACTTTCCGATTGCTCGCGCACTGGATGCCACATATGGAAGCAACCATTCTTGACTGTATTATTTTTACGGTTGGTAAAAATCCTTCACTCATTTCCTTTATCTTTGAAATGGAGATGGAACTCACTGCGGACGTGTCCATCACTTTGACTTGTGGGAGGGGGATCGTCATTCTTTTGTTTTTGTGGGTAATGTGACATTTTCATGTTCCATTGCCCGCAAAAACATTTCCCGATTGCTCTGTCTCTGGAGAACAGACACAGAAGCCTTGATTCTTGAGCTTATATGGTGGAAGGTCGACAAAAATTCCTCAATCAATTTGTTTTTCATTGGAATGGAGATGGAAGTCAGTCTCGATGTGCCCATCACTTTGACGAGAGGGGTTGGGGCTCGTCAATCTTTTGTTTTTGTGGGCAATGTGATATTTTCATGTTCCATTGCCCGAAAAAACATTTCCCGATTGCTCAATCTCTGGAGGCCACACAAAGAAGCTTTGATTCTCGACCTTAGCAGTTTCAAGGCAGATAAAAAGTCCTCAATGATTTTTTTTTGATTGGAATGGAGATTGACGTCACTCTGGATTCCACACGTGGAAGCAACCATTCTTGACCTTATAATGTTCAAGGGAGGTAAAAATACTTCATTCATTTCCTTTGTTGGTGAAATGGAGATGGAGAGGTCACTGTCGATGTGTCCATCACTTTGTCGGGTGGGTCGGGGGCTCGTCAATCTCTTCCTTTCATGGGCTTGGTTATATTTTCATGATCCATTGCCTTCAAGGGTACTTTCCGATTGCTCGGGCTCTGGATTCCACACGTGGAAGCAACCATTCTTGACTGTATGATGTTTAAGGTTGGTAAAAATACTTCACTCATTTCCTTTGTCTGTGAAATGGAGATGGAACTCACTGCGGACGTGTCCATCACTTTGACGGGCGGGGAGGGGGCTCGTCAATCTCTTCCTTGCATGGGCTTGGTTATATTTTCATGATCCATTGCCTTCAAGGGTACTTTCCGATTGCTCGCGCTCTGCATTCCACATCTGGAAGCAACCATTCTTGACCTTATAATGTTCAAGGGAGGTAAAAATACTTCATTCATTTCCTTTGTTGGTGAAATGGAGATGGAGAGGTCACTGTCGATGTGTCCATCACTTTGTCGGGTGGGGAGGGGGCGCGTCAATCTCTTCCTTTCATGGGCTTGGTTATATTTTCATGATCCATTGCCTTCAAGGGTACTTTCCGATTGCTCGGACTCTGGATTCCACACGTGGAAGCAACCATTCTTGACCTTGTAATGTTCAATGTTGGTAAAGAAAAATACTTCACTTGTTTCCTTTGTTGGTGAAATGGAGATGGAACTGACTCCGGACGTGTCCATCACTTTGTCGGGCGGGGAGGGGGCTCGTCAATCTTTTCCTTTCATGGGCTTGGTTATATTTTCATGATCCTTTGCCTTCAAGGGTACTTTCCGATTGCTCGGGCTCTGGATTCCACATATGGAAGCAACCATTCTTGATCTTTTGAGGTTCAAGGTAGGTAAAAATACTTCATTCATTTCCTTTGTTGGTGAAATGGAGATGGAGAGGTCACTTTTGATGTGTCCATCACTTTGACGGGCGGGGAGGGGGCTCGTCAATCTATTCCTTTCATTGGATTGGTTATATTTTCATGATCCATTGCCTTCAAGGGAACTTTCCGATTGCTCGGGCTCTGGATTCCTCATATGGAAGCAACAATTCTTGATCTTTTGAGGTTCAAGGTAGGTAAAAATACTTCATTCATATCCTTTGTTGGTGAAATGGAGATGAAGAGGTCACTTTTGATGTGTCCATCACTTTGACGGGCGTGGAGGGGGCTCTTCAATCTTTTCCTTTCATGGGCTTGGTTATATTTTCATGATCCATTGCCTTTAAAGTCACTTTCCGATGGCTCGGGCTCTGGATTGTACACGTGCAAGCAACCATTCTTGACCTTGTAATGTTCAATGTTGGTAAAAAATATACTTCACTCATTTTCTTTGTTGGTGAAATGGAGATGGAACTCACTGCGGACGTGTCCATCACTTTGACTGGCGGGGAGGGGGCTCGTCAATCTATTACTTTCATGGGCGCGGTTATATTTTCATGATCCATTGCCTTCAAGGGTACTTTCCGATTGCTCGCGCTCTGCATTCCACATCTGGAAGCAACCATTCTTGACCTTATAATGTTCAAGGGAGGTAAAAATACTTCATTCATTTCCTTTGTTGGTGAAATGGAGATGGAGAGGTCACTGTCGATGTGTCCATCACTTTGTCGGGTGGGGAGGGGGCTCGTCAATCTCTTCCTTTCATGGGCTTGGTTATATTTTCATGATCCATTGCCTTCAAGGGTACTTTCCGATTGCTCGGACTCTGGATTCCACACGTGGAAGCAACCATTCTTGACCTTGTAATGTTCAATGTTGGTAAAGAAAAATACTTCACTCATTTCCTTTGTTGGTGAAATGGAGATGGAACTGTCTGCGGACGTGTCCATCACTTTGACGGGCGGGGAGGGGGCTCGTCAATCTTTTCCTTTCATGGGCTTGGTTATATTTTCATGATCACTTGCCTTCAAGGGTACTTTCCGATTGCTCGGGCTCTCGATTCCTCATATGGAAGCAACCATTCTTGATCTTTTGAAGTTCAAGGAAGGTAAAAATACTTCATTCATTTCCTTTGTTGGTGAAATGGAGATGGAGAGGTCACTTTTGATGTGTCCATCACTTTGACGGGTGGGGAGGGGGCTCGTCAATCTCTTCCTTTTATGGGCTTGGTTATATTATCATGATCCATTGCCTTGAAAGTCACTTTCCGATTGCTCGGGCTCTGGATTCCACACGTGGAAGCAACCATTCTTGACCTTGTAATGTTCAATGTTGGTAAAAAAATATACTTCACTCATTTCCTTCGTTGGTGAAATGGAGATGGAACTCACTGCGGACGTGTCCATCACTTTGACGGACGGGGAGGGGGCTCGTCAATCTATTACTTTCATGGGCTTGGTTATATTTTCATGATCCATTGCCTTCAAGGGTACTTTCCGATTGCTCGCGCTCTGCATTCCACATCTGGAAGCAACCATTCTTGACCTTATAATGTTCAAGGGAGGTAAAAATACTTCATTCATTTCCTTTGTTGGTGAAATGGAGATGGAGAGGTCACTGTCGATGTGTCCATCACTTTGTCGGGTGGGTAGGGGGCTCGTCAATCTCTTCCTTTCATGGGCTTGGTTATATTTTCATGATCCATTGCCTTCAAGGGTACTTTCCGATTGCTCGGACTCTGGATTCCAAACGTGGAAGCAACCATTCTTGACCTTGTAATGTTCAATGTTGGTAAAGAAAAATACTTCACTTATTTCCTTTGTTGGTGAAATGGAGATGGAACTGACTCCGGACGTGTCCATCACTTTGACGGGCGGGGAGGGGGCTCGTCAATCTTTTCCTTTCATGGGCTTGGTTATATTTTCATGATCCTTTGCCTTCAAGGGTACTTTCCGATTGCTCGGGCTCTGGATTCCACATATGGAAGCAACCATTCTTGATCTTTTGAGGTTCAAGGTAGGTAAAAATACTTCATTCATTTCCTTTGTTGGTGAAATGGAGATGGAGAGGTCACTTTTGATGTGTCCATCACTTTGACGGGCGGGGAGGGGGCTCGTCAATCTATTCCTTTCATGGGCTTGGTTATATTTTCATGATCCATTGCCTTTAAAGTCACTTTCCGATGGCTCGGGCTCTGGATTGTACACGTGCAAGCAACCATTCTTGACCTTGTAATGTTCAATGTTGGTAAAAAAATATACTTCACTCATTTTCTTTGTTGGTGAAATGGAGATGGAACTCACTGCGGACGTGTCCATCACTTTGACGGGCGGGGAGGGGGCTCGTCAATCTATTCCTTTCATGGGCTTGGTTATATTTTCATGATCCATTGCCTTCAAGGGTACTTTCCGATTGCTCGCGCTCTGCATTCCACATCTGGAAGCAACCATTCTTGACCTTATAATGTTCAAGGGAGGTAAAAATACTTCATTCATTTCCTTTGTTGGTGAAATGGAGATGGAGAGGTCACTGTCGATGTGTCCATCACTTTGTCGGGTGGGTCGGGGGCTCGTCAATCTCTTCCTTTCATGGGCTTGGTTATATTTTCATGATCCATTGCCTTCAAGGGTACTTTCCGATTGCTCGGACTCTGGATTCCACACGTGGAAGCAACCATTCTTGACCTTGTAATGTTCAATGTTGGGAAAGAAAAATACTTCACTCATTTCCTTTGTTGGTGAAATGGAGATGGAACTGACTCCGGACGTGTCCATCACTTTGACGGGCGGGGAGGGGCCTCGTCAATCTTTTCCTTTCATGGGCTTGGTTATATTTTCATGATCCTTTGCCTTCAAGGGTACTTTCCGATTGATCGGGCTCTGGATTCCACATATGGAAGCAACCATTCTTGATCTTTTGAGGTTCAAGGTAGGTAAAAATACTTCATTCATTTCCTTTGTTGGTGAAATGGAGATGGAGAGGTCACTTTTGATGTGTCCATCACTTTGACGGGCGGGGAGGGGGCTCGTCAATCTATTCCTTTCATTGGATTGGTTATATTTTCATGATCCATTGCCTTCAAGGGAACTTTCCGATTGCTCGCGCTCTGGATTCCTCATATGGAAGCAACAATTCTTGATCTTTTGAGGTTCAAGGTAGGTAAAAATACTTCATTCATATCCTTTGTTGGTGAAATGGAGATGAAGAGGTCACTTTTGATGTGTCCATCACTTTGACGGGCGGGGAGGGGGCTCTTCAATCTTTTCCTTTCATGGGCTTGGTTATATTTTCATGATCCATTGCCTTTAAAGTCACTTTCCGATGGCTCGGGCTCTGGATTGTACACGTGCAAGCAACCATTCTTGACCTTGTAATGTTCAATGTTGGTAAAAAATATACTTCACTCATTTTCTTTGTTGGTGAAATGGAGATGGAACTCACTGCGGACGTGTCCATCACTTTGACGGGCGGGGAGGGAGCTCGTCAATCTCTTCCTTGCATGGGCTTGGTTATATTTTCATGATCCATTGCCTTCAAGGGTACTTTCCGATTGCTCGGGCTCTGGATTCCACACGTTGATTCAACCATTCTTGACTGTATGATGTTTAAGGTTGGTAAAAATACTTCACTCATTTCCTTTGTCTGTGAAATGGAGATGGAACTCACTGCGGACGTGTCCATCACTTTGTCGGGTGGGTCGGGGGCTCGTCAATCTATTACTTTCATGGGCGGGGTTATATTTTCATGATCCATTGCCTTCAAGGGTACTTTCCGATTGCTCGCGCTCTGCATTCCACATCTGGAAGCAACCATTCTTGACCTTATAATGTTCAAGGGAGGTAAAAATACTTCATTCATTTCCTTTGTTGGTGAAATGGAGATGGAGAGGTCACTGTCGATGTGTCCATCACTTTGTCGGGTGGGTCGGGGGCTCGTCAATCTCTTCCTTTCATGGGCTTGGTTATATTTTCATGATCCATTGCCTTCAAGGGTACTTTCCGATTGCTCGGACTCTGGATTCCACACGTGGAAGCAACCATTCTTGACCTTGTAATGTTCAATGTTGGTAAAGAAAAATACTTCACTCATTTCCTTTGTTGGTGAAATGGAGATGGAACTGACTCCGGACGTGTCCATCACTTTGACGGGCGGGGAGGGGCCTCGTCAATCTTTTCCTTTCATGGGCTTGGTTATATTTTCATGATCCTTTGCCTTCAAGGGTACTTTCCGATTGATCGGGCTCTGGATTCCACATATGGAAGCAACCATTCTTGATCTTTTGAGGTTCAAGGTAGGTAAAAATACTTCATTCATTTCCTTTGTTGGTGAAATGGAGATGGAGAGGTCACTTTTGATGTGTCCATCACTTTGACGGGCGGGGAGGGGGCTCGTCAATCTATTCCTTTCATGGCCTTGGTTATGTTATCATGATCCATTGCCTTTAAAGTCACTTTCCGATTGCTCGCGCTCTGGATTCCATATATGGAAGCAACCATTCTTGACCTTATAATGTTCAAGGGAGGTAAAAATACTTCATTCATTTCCTTTGTTGGTGAAATGGAGATGGAGAGGTCACTGTCGATGTGTCCATCACTTTGACGGGCGGGGAGGGGGCTCGTCAATCTTTTCCTTTCATGGGCTTGGTTATATTTTCATGATCCATTGCCTTTAAAGTCACTTTACGATGGCTCGGGCTCTGGATTGTACACGTGCAAGCAACCATTCTTGACCTTGTAATGTTCAATGTTGGTAAAAATACTTCACCAATTTCCTTTGTCTGTGAAATGGAGATGGAACTCACTGCGGACGTGTCCATCACTTTGACGGGCGGGGAGGGGGCTCGTCAATCTCTTCCTTTCATGGGCTTGGTTGTATTTTCATGATCCATTGCCTTCAAGGGAATTTTCCGATTGCTCGGTCTCTGGATTCCACACGTTGTTTCAACCATTCTTGACTGTATGATGTTTAAGGTTGGTAAAAATACTTCACTCATTTCCTTTGTTGGTGAAATGGAGATGGAACTCACTGCGGACGTGTCCATCACTTTGACGGGCGGGGAGGGGGCTCGTCAATCTTTTCCTTTCATGGGCTTGGTTATATTTTCATGATCCATTGCCTTCAAGGGTACTTTCCGATTGCTCGCGCTCTGGATTCCACATGTGGAAGCAACCATTCTTGACCTTATAATGTTCTAGGGAGGTTAAAATACTTCATTCTTTTCCTTTGTTGGTGAAATGGAGATGGAGAGGTCACTGTCGATGTGTCCATCACTTTGTCGGGCGGGGAGGGGCTCGTCAATCTCTTCCTTTGATGGGCTTGGTTATATTTTCATGATCCATTGCCTTCAAGGGTACTTTCCGATTGCTCGGGCTCTGGATTCCACATATGGAAGCAACCATTCTTGATCTTTTGAGGTTCAAGGTAGGTAAAAATACTTCATTCATTTCCTTTGTTGGTGAAATGGAGATGGAGAGGTCACTTTTGATGTGTCCATCACTTTGACGGGCGGGGAGGGGGCTCGTCAATCTATTCCTTTCATTGGATTGGTTATATTTTCATGATCCATTGCCTTCAAGGGAACTTTCCGATTGCTCGGGCTCTGGATTCCTCATATGGAAGCAACCATTCTTGATCTTTTGAGGTTCAAGGTAGGTAAAAATACTTCATTCATTTCCTTTGTTGGTGAAATGGAGATGAAGAGGTCACTTTTGATGTGTCCATCACTTTGACGGGCGGGGAGGGGACTCTTCAATCTTTTCCTTTCATGGGCTTGGTTATATTTTCATGATCCATTGCCTTTAAAGTCACTTTCCGATGGCTCGGGCTCTGGATTGTACACGTGCAAGCAACCATTCTTGACCTTGTAATGTTCAATGTTGGTAAAAAATATACTTCACTCATTTTCTTTGTTGGTGAAATGGAGATGGAACTCACTGCGGACGTGTCCATCACTTTGACGGGCGGGGAGGGAGCTCGTCAATCTCTTCCTTGCATGGGCTTGGTTATATTTTCATGATCCATTGCCTTCAAGGGTACTTTCCGATTGCTCGGGCTCTGGATTCCACACGTTGATTCAACCATTCTTGACTGTATGATGTTTAAGGTTGGTAAAAATACTTCACTCATTTCCTTTGTTGGTGAAATGGAGATGGAACTCACTGCGGACGTGTCCATCACTTTGACGGGCGGGGAGGGGGCTCGTCAATCTATTACTTTCATGGGCGGGGTTATATTTTCATGATCCATTGCCTTCAAGGGTACTTTCCGATTGCTCGCGCTCTGCATTCCACATCTGGAAGCAACCATTCTTGACCTTATAATGTTCAAGGGAGGTAAAAATACTTCATTCATTTCCTTTGTTGGTGAAATGGAGATGGAGAGGTCACTGTCGATGTGTCCATCACTTTGTCGGGTGGGTCGGGGGCTCGTCAATCTCTTCCTTTCATGGGCTTGGTTATATTTTCATGATCCATTGCCTTCAAGGGTACTTTCCGATTGCTCGGACTCTGGATTCCACATATGGAAGCAACCATTCTTGACCTTGTAATGTTCAATGTTGGTAAAGAAAAATACTTCACTCATTTCCTTTGTTGGTTAAATGGAGATGGAACTGACTCCGGACGTGTCCATCACTTTGACGGGCGGGGAGGGGGCTCGTCAATCTTTTCCTTTCATGGGCTTGGTTATATTTTCATGATCCTTTGCCTTCAAGGGTACTTTCCGATTGATCGGGCTCTGGATTCCACATATGGAAGCAACCATTCTTGATCTTTTGAGGTTCAAGGTAGGTAAAAATACTTCATTCATTTCCTTTGTTGGTGAAATGTAGATGGAGAGGTCACTTTTGATGTGTCCATCACTTTGACAGGCGGGGAGGGTCTCGTCAATCCATTCCATTCATGGGCTTGGTTATATTTTCATGATCCATTGCCTTCAAAGTCACTTTCCGGTTGCTCGGGCTCTGGAGTCCACATATAGAAGCAACCATTCTTGACCTTATAATGTTCAAGGGAGGTAAAAATACTTCATTCATTTCCTTTGTTGGTGAAATGGAGATGGAGAGGTCACTGTCGATGTGTCCATCACTTTGTCGGGCGGGGAGGGGGCGCGTCAATCTCTTCCTTTCATGGGCTTGGTTATATTTTCATGATCCATTGCCTTCAAGGGTGCTTTACGATTGCTCGGACTCTGGATTCCACACGATGATTAAACCATTCTTGACTGTATGATGTTTAAGGTTGGTAAAAATACTTCATCAATTTCCTTTGTCTGTGAAACGGAGATGGAGAGGTCACTTTCGATGTGTCCATCACTGTGACGGGCGTGGAGGGGGCTCGTCAATGTATTCCTTTCATGGGATTGGTTGTATTTTCATGATCCATTTCCTTCAAGGGTAGTTTCAGATTGCTCGGGCACTGGATGCCACATATGGAAGCAACCATTCTTGACCTTGTAATGTTCAATGTTGGTAAAAAAAATAATTCACTCATATCCTTTGTTGGTGAAATGGAGATGGAGAGGTCACTTTTGATGTGTCCATCACTTTGACGGGCGGGGAGGGGGCTCGTCAATCTCTTCCTTTGATGGGCTTGGTTATATATTCATGATCCATTGCCTTCAAGGGTACTTTCCGATTGCTCGGGCACTGGATGCCACATATGGAAGCAACCATTCTTGACCTTGTACTGTTCAATGTTGGTAAAAAAATACTTCACTCATTTCCTTTGTCTGTGAAATGGAGATGGAAATCACTGCGGACGTGTCCATCACTTTGACGGACGGGGAGGGGGCTCATCAATCGATTACTTTCATGGGCTGGGTTATATTTTCATGATCCATTGCCTTCAAGGGTACTTTCCGATTGCTCGGGCTCTGGATTCCACACGTGCAAGCAACCATTCTTGACCTTGTAATGTTCAATGTAGGTAAAAAATATACTTCACTCATTTTCTTTGTTGGTGAAATGGAGATGGAACTCACTGCGGACGTGTCCATCACTTTGACGGGCGGGGAGGGGGCTCGTCAATCTCTTCCTTTCATGGGCTTGGTTATATTTTCATGATCCATTGCCTTCAAGGGTACTTTCCGATTGCTCGGGCTCTGGATTCCACACGTTGATTCAACCATTCTTGACTGTATGATGTTTAAGGTTGGTAAAAATACTTCACTCATTTCCTTTGTCTGTGAAATGGAGATGGAACTCACTGCGGACGTGTCCATCACTTTGACGGGCGGGGAGGGGGCTCGTCAATCTATTCCTTTCATGGGCTTGGTTATATTTTCATGATCCATTGCCTTCAAGGGTACTTTCCGATTGCTCGCGCTCTGCATTCCACATCTGGAAGCAACCATTCTTGACCTTATAATGTTCAAGGGAGGTAAAAATACTTCATTCATTTCCTTTGTTGGTGAAATGGAGATGGAGAGGTCACTGTTGATGTGTCCATCACTTTGTCGGGTGGGTCGGGGGCTCGTCAATCTCTTCCTTTCATGGGCTTGGTTATATTTTCATGATCCATTGCCTTCAAGGGTACTTTCCGATTGCTCGGGCTCTGGATTCCACACGTGGAAGCAACCATTCTTGACGTTATAATGTTCAATGTTGGAAAAAAATACTTCACTCATTTCCTTTGTTGGTGAAATGGAGATGGAACTGCCTCTGGACGTGTCCATCACTTTGACGGGCGGGGAGGGGGCTCGTCAATCTATTCCTTTCATGGGATGGTTATATTTTCATGATCCATTGCCTTCAAGGGTACTTTCCGATTGCTCGCGCTCTGCATTCCACATCTGGAAGCAACCATTCTTGACCTTATAATGTTCAAGGGAGGTAAAAATACTTCATTCATTTCCTTTGTTGGTGAAATGGAGATGGAGAGGTCACTTTTGATGTGTCCATCACTTTGTCGGGTGGGTCGTGGGCTCGTCAATCTCTTCCTTTCATGGGCTTGGTTATATTTTCATGATCCATTGCCTTCAAGGGTACTTTCCGATTGCTCGGACTCTGGATTCCATACGTGGAAGCAACCATTCTTGACTTTGTAATGTTCAATGTTGGTAAAGAATAATACTTCACTCATTTCCTTTGTTGGTGAAATGGAGATGGAACTGACTCCGGACGTGTCCATCACTTTGACGGGCGGGGAGGGGGCTCGTCAATCTTTTCCTTTCATGGGCTTGGTTATATTTTCATGATCCTTTGCCTTCAAGGGTACTTTCCGATTGATCGGGCTCTGGATTCCACATATGGAAGCACCCATTCTTGATCTTTTGAGGTTCAATGTTGGTAAAAAATATATTCACTCATTTTCTTTGTTGGTGAAATGGAGATGGAACTCACTGCGGACGTGTCCATCACTTTGACGGGCGGGGAGGGGGCTCGTCAATCTCTTCCTTGCATGGGCTTGGTTATATTTTCATGATCCTTTGCCTTCAAGGGTACTTTCCGATTGACCGGGCTCTGGATTCCACATATGGAAGCAACCATTCTTGATCTTTTGAAGTTCAAGGAAGGTAAAAATACTTCATTCATTTCCTTTGTTGGTGAAATGGAGATGGAGAGGTCACTTTTGATGTGTCCATCACTTTGACGGGCGGGGAGGGAGCTCGTCAATCCATTCCATTCATGGGCTTGCTTATATTTTCATGATCCATGGCCTTCAAAGTCACTTTCCAGTTGCTCGGGCTCTGGATTCCACATATAGAAGCAACCATTCTTGACCTTATAATGTTCAATGGAGGTAAAAATACTTCATTCATTTCCTTTGTTGGTGAAATGGAGATGGAGAGGTCACTGTCGATGTGTCCATCACTTTGTCGGGTGGGGAGGGGGCGCGTCAATCTGTTCCTTTCATGGGCTTGGTTATATTTTCATGATCCATTGCCTTCAAGGGTACTTTTTGATTGCTTGCGCTCTGGATTCCACATATGGAAGCAACCATTCTTGACCTTATAATGTTCTAGGGAGGTTAAAATACTTCATTCTTTTCCTTTGTTGGTGAAATGGAGATGGAGAGGTCACTTTTAATGTGTCCATCACTTTGTCGGGCGGGGAGGGGCTCGTCAATCTCTTCCTTTGATGGGCTTGGTTATATTTTCATGATCCATTGCCTTCAAGGGTGCTTTACGATTGCTCGGGCTCTGGATTCCTCATATGGAAGCAACCATTCTTGATCTTTTGAGGTTCAAGGAAGGTAAAAATACTTCATTCATTTCCTTTGTTGGTGAAATGGAGATGGAGAGGTCACTTTTGATGTGTCCATCACTTTGACGGGCGGGGAGGGGCTCGTCAATCTATTCCTTTCATTGGATTGGTTATATTTTCATGATCCATTGCCTTCAAGGGAACTTTCCGATTGCTCGGGCTCTGGATTCCTCATATGGAAGCAACGATTCTTGATCTTTTGAGGTTCAAGGTAGGTAAAAATACTTCATTCATGTCCTTTGTTGGTGAAATGGAGATGAAGAGGTCACTTTTGATGTGTCCATCACTTTGACGGGCGGGGAGGGGGCTCTTCAATCTTTTCCTTTCATGGGCTTGGTTATATTTTCATGATCCATTGCCTTCAAGGGTACTTTCCGATGGCTCGGGCTCTGGATTGTACACGTGCAAGCAACCATTCTTGACCTTGTAATGTTCAATGTTGGTAAAAAAATATACTTCACTCATTTTCTTTGTTGGTGAAATGGAGATGGAACTCACTGCGGACGTGTCCATCACTTTGACGGGCGGGGAGGGGGCTCGTTAATCTATTCCTTTCATGGGCTTGGTTATATTTTCATGATCCATTGCCTTTAAAGTCACTTTCCGATTGCTCGGGCTCTGGATTCCACACGTGGAAGCAACCATTCTTGACTGTATGATGTTTAAGGTTGGTAAAAAATACTTCACTCATTTCCTTTTTCTGTGAAATGGAGATGGAACTCACTGCGGATGTGTCCATCACTTTGACGGGCGAGGAGGGGGCTCGTCAATCTATTCCTTTCATGGGCTTGGTTATATTTTCATGATCTATTGCCTTGAAAGTCACTTTCCGATTGCTCGGGCTCTGGATTCCACACGTGGAAGCAACCATTCTTGACTGTATGATGTTTAAGGTTGGTAAAAATACTTCACTCATTTCCTTTGTCTGTGAAATGGAGATGGAACTCACTGCGGACGTGTCCATCACTTTGACGGGCGGGGAGGGGGCTCGTCAATCTATTCCTTTCATTGGATTGGTTATATTTTCATGATCCATTGCTTACAAGGGAACTTTCCGATTGCTCGGGCTCTGGATTCCTCAAATGGAAGCAAAGATTCTTGATCTTTGAGGTTTAAGGTCGGTAAAAATACTTCATTCATGACCTTTGTTGGTGAAATGTAGATGGAGAGGTCACTTTTGATGTGTCCATCACTTTGACGGGCGGGGAGGGGGCTCGTCAATCTATTCCTTTCATGGGCTTGGTTATATTTTCATGATCCATTGCCTTTAAAGTCACTTTCCGATTGCTCGGGCTCTGGATTCCACACGTGGAAGCAACCATTCTTGACCTTGTAATGTTCAATGTTGGAAAAGAAAAATACTTCACTTATTTCCTTTGTTGGTGAAATGGAGATGGAACTGACTCCGGACGTGTCCATCACTTTGACGGGCGGGGAGGGGCTCGTCAATCTCTTCCTTGCATGGGCTTGGTTATATTTTCATGATCCATTGCCTTCAAGGGTACTTTCCGATTGCTCGGGCTCTGGATTCCACACGTTGTTTCAACCATTCTTGACTGTATGATGTTTAAGGTTGGTAAAAATACTTCACTCATTTCCTTTGTCTGTGAAATGGAGATGGAACTCACTGCGGACGTGTCCATCACTTTGACGGGCGGGGAGGGGGCTCGTCAATCTATTACTTTCATGGGCGGGGTTATATTTTCATGATCCATTGCCTTCAAGGGTACTTTCCGATTGCTCGCGCTCTGCATTCCACATCTGGAAGCAACCATTCTTGACCTTATAATGTTCAAGGGAGGTAAAAATACTTCATTCATTTCCTTTGTTGGTGAAATGGAGATGGAGAGGTCACTGTCGATGTGTCCATCACTTTGTCGGGTGGGTCGGGGCTCGTCAATCTCTTCCTTTCATGGGCTTGGTTATATTTTCATGATCCATTGCCTTCAAGGGTACTTTCCGATTGCTCGGACTCTGGATTCCACACGTGGAAGCAACCATTCTTGACCTTGTAATGTTCAATGTTGGGAAAGAAAAATACTTCACTCATTTCCTTTGTTGGTGAAATGGAGATGGAACTGACTCCGGACGTGTCCATCACTTTGATGGGCGGGGAGGGGGCTCGTCAATCTTTTCCTTTCATGGGCTTGGTTATATTTTCATGATCCATTGCCTTCAAGGGTACTTTCCGATTGATCGGGCTCTGGATTCCACATATGGAAGCAACCATTCTTGATCTTTTGAGGTTCAAGGTAGGTAAAAATACTTCATTCATTTCCTTTGTTGGTGAAATGTAGATGGAGAGGTCACTTTTGATGTGTCCATCACTTTGACGGGCGGGGAGGGGGCTCGTCAATCCATTCCATTCATGGGCTTGGTTATATTTTCATGATCCATTGCCTTCAAAGTCACTTTCCGGTTGCTCGCGCTCTGCATTCCACATCTGGAAGCAACCATTCTTGACCTTATAATGTTCAAGGGAGGTAAAAATACTTCATTCATTTCCTTTGTTGGTGAAATGGAGATGGAGAGGTCACTGTCGATGTGTCCATCACTTTGTCGGGTGGGGAGGGGGCGCGTCAATCTCTTCCTTTCATGGGCTTGGTTATATTTTCATGATCCAATGCCTTCAAGGGTACTTTTTGATTGCTTGCGCTCTGGATTCCACATGTGGAAGCAACCATTCTTGACCTTATAATGTTCTAGGGAGGTTAAAATACTTCATTCTTTTCCTTTGTTGGTGAAATGGAGATGGAGAGGTCACTGTCGATGTGTCCATCACTTTGTCGGGCGGGGAGGGGCTCGTCAATCTATTCCTTTCATTGGATTGGTTATATTTTCATGATCCATTGCCTTCAAGGGAACTTTCCGATTGCTCGGGCTCTGGATTCCTCATATGGAAGCAACGATTCTTGATCTTTTGAGGTTCAAGGCAGGTAAAAATACTTCATTCATGTCCTTTGTTGGTGAAATGGAGATGAAGAGGTCACTTTTGATGTGTCCATCACTTTGACGGGCGGGTAGGGGGCTCTTCAATCTTTTCATTTCATGGGCTTGGTTATATTTTCATGATCCATTGCCTTTAAAGTCACTTTCCGATGGTTCGGGCTCTAAATTGTACACGTGCAAGCAACCATTCTTGACCTTGTAATGTTCAATGTTGGTAAAAAATTTACTTCACTCATTTCCTTTGTTGGTGAAATGGAGATGGAACTGACTCCGGACGTGTCCATCACTTTGACGGGTGGGGAGGGGGCTCGTCAATCTATTCATTTCATGGGCTTGGTTATATATTCATGATCCATTGCCTTCAAGGGTACTTTCCGATAACTCGGGCTCTGGATTCCACATATGGAAGCAACCATTCTTGACCTTATAATGTTCTCGGGAGGTTAAAATACTTCATTGATTTCCTTTGTTGGTGAAATGGAGATGGAGAGGTCACTTTTGATGTGTCCATCACTTTGTCGGGCGGGGAGGGGGCTCGTCAATCTATTCCTTTCAAGGGCTTTTTATATTTTCATGATCCATTGCCTTCAAGGGTACTTTCCGATTGTTCGGCCTCTGGATTCCACATATGGAAGCAACCATTCTTGACCTGAAGAGGTTCAAGGTAGGTAAAAACACTTCATTCATTTCCTTTGTTGGAGAAATGGAGATGGAGAGGTCACTTTCGATGTGTCCATCACTTTGCCGGGCGGGAGGAGGCTCGACAATCTTTTCCTCTCATGGGCTTGGTTGTATTTTCATGATCCATTGCCTTCAAGGGTACTTTTCAATTGCTCGGGCTATGGATTCCACAAATGGAAGCAACCATTCTTGACCTTATAATGTTCAAGGGAGGTAAAAGTACTTCATTCATTTTCTTTGTTGGTGAAATGGAGATGGAACTGACTCTGGACGTGTCCATCACTTTGTCGGGTGGGGAGGGGGCTCGTCAATCTCTTCCTTTGATGGGCTTGGTTATATTTTCATGATCCATTGCCTTCAAGGGTACTTTCCGATTGCTCGGACTCTGGATTCCACACGTGGAAGCAACCATTCTTGACCTTGTAAAGTTCAATGTTGGGAAAGAAAAATACTTCACTCATTTCCTTTGTTGATGAAATGGAGATGGAACTGACTCCGGACGTGTCCATCACTTTGACGGGCGCGGAGGGGGCTCGTCAATCTTTTCCTTTCATGGGCTTGGTTGTATTTTCATGATCCTTTTTCTTCAAGGGAACTTTCTGATTGCTCGGGCTCTGGATTCCTCATATGGAAGCAACGATTCTTGATCTTTTGAGGTTCAAGGGAGGTAAAAATACTTCATTCATTTCCTTTGTTGGTGAAATGGAGATGGAGAGGTCACTTTTTATGTGTCCATCACTTTGACGGGCAGGGAGGGGGCTCGTCAATCCATTCCATTCATGGGCTTGGTTATATTTTCATGATCTATTGCCTTCAAAGTCACTTTCCGATTGCTCGGGCTCTGGATTCCACATATAGAATCAACCATTCTTGACCTTATAATGTTCAAGGAAGGTAAAAATACTTCATTCATTTCCTTTGTTGGTGAAATGGAGATGGAGAAATCACTTTGGATGTGTCCATCACTTTGACGGGTGGGGAGGGGGCTCGTCAATCTATTCCTTTCATGGGCTTGGTGATATTATCATGATCCATTGCCTTGAAAGTCACTTTCCGATTGCTCGGGCTCTGGATTCCACACGTTGATTCAACCATTCTTGACTGTATGATGTTTAAGGTTGGTAAAAATACTTCACCAATTTCCTTTGTCTGTGAAATGGAGATGGAACTCACTGCGGACGTGTCCATCACTTTGTCGGGCGGGGAGGGGGCTCATCAATCTCTTCCTTTCATGGGCTTGGATATATTTTCATGATCCATTGCCTTCAAGGGTACTTTCCAATTGCTCGGACTCTGGATTCCACACGTGGAAGCAACCATTCTTGACCTTTTAATGTTCAATGTTGGAAAAGAAAAATACTTCACTCATTTCCTTTGTTGGTGAAATGGAGATGGAACTCACTGCGGACGTGTCCATCACTTTGACGGGCAGGGAGGGGGCTCGTCAATCTATTACTTTCATGGGCTGGGTTACATTTTCATGATCCATTGCCTTTAAGGGTACTTTCCAATTGCTTGGGCTCTGGATTCCATACGTGGAAGCAACCATTCTTGACCTTTTAATGTTCAATGTTGGGAAAAATACTTCATTCTTTTCCTTTGTTGGTGAAATGGAGATGCAGAGGTCACTTTTAATGTGTCCATCACTTTGTCGGGCGGGGAGGGGCTCGTCAATCTCTTCCTTTGATGGGCTTGGTTTTCTTTTCATGATCCATTGCCTTCAAGGGAACTTTCCGATTGCTCGGGCTCTGGATTCCACATATAGAAGCAACCATTCTTGACCTTGTAATGTTCAATGGAGGTAAAAAAAATACTTCACTCATTTCCCTTGTTGGTGAAATGGAGATGGAACTGACTACGGACGTGTCCATCACTTTGACGGGTGGGGAGGGGGCTCGTCAATCTACTATTTTCATTGGCTTTGTTTTATTTTCATGATCCATTGCCTTCAAGGGAACTTTCCGATTGCTCGGGCTCTGGATTCCACATATAGAAGCAACCATTCTTGACCTTGTAATGTTCAATATTGGGAAAGAAAAATACTTCACTCATTTCCTTTGTTGGTGAAATGGAGATGAAGAGGTCACTTTTGATGTGTCCATCACTTTGACGGACGCGGAAGGGGCTCTTCAATCTTTTCCTTTCATGGGCTTGGTTATATTTTCATGATCCATTGCCTTTAAAGTCACTTTCCGATTGCTCAGGCTCTGGATTCCTCATATGGAAGCAACCATTCTTGATCTTTTGAGGTTCAAGGTAGGTAAAAATACTTCATTCATTTCCTTTGTTGGTGAAGTGGAGATGGAGAGGTCACTTTTGATGTGTCCATCACTTTGACGGGCGTGGAGGGGGCTCTTCAATCTTTACCTTTCATGGGCTTGGTTATATTTTCATGATCCATTGCCTTTAAAGTCACTTTCCGATGGCTCGGGCTCTGGATTGTACACGTGCAAGCAACCATTCTTGACCTTGTAATGTTCAATGTTGGTAAAAAAAATACTTCACTCATTTCCTTTGTTGGTGAAATGGAGATGGAACTCATTGCGGACGTGTCCATCACTTTGACCGGCGGGGTGGGGGCTCGTCAATCTCTTCCTTTCATGGGATTGGTTGTATTTTCATGATCCATTGCCTTCAAGGGGACTTTCCGGTTGCTCGCGCTCTTGATTCCTCATATGGAAGCAACCATTCTTGATCTTTTGATGTTCAAGGTAGGTAAAAATACTTCATTCATTTCCTTTGTTGGTGAAATGGAGATGGAGAGGTCACTTTTGATGTGTCCATTACTTTGACGTTCGCGGAAGGGGCTCTTCAATCTTTTCCTTTCATGGGCTTGGTTGTAATTTTCTTGATCCATTGCCTTTTAAGTCACTTTCCGATTGCTCGGGCTCTGGATTCCACACGTGGAAGCAACCATTCTTGACTGTGTGATGTTTAAGGTTGGTAAAAATAATTCACTCATTTCCTTTGTCTGTGAAATGAAGATGGAACTCACTGCGGACGTGTCCATCACTTTGACGGGTGGGGATGGGGCTCGTCAATCTCTTTCTTTCATGGGCGTGGCTGTATTTTCATGATCCATTGCCTTTAAATTCACTTTCCGATGGCTCGGGCTCTGGATTCCACATATAGAAGCAACCATTCTTGACCTTGTAATGTTCAATGTTTGTAAAAAAAATACTTCATCATTTCCTTTGTTGGTGAAATGGAGATGGAACTCACTGCGGACGTGTCCATCACTTTGACGGGCGGGGAGGGGGCTCGTCAATCTCTTCCTTTCATGGGCTTGGTTATATTTTCATGATCCATTGCCTTTAAGGGTACTTTCCGATTGCTCGGGCTCTGGATGCCACATATGGAAGCAACCATTCTTGACCATGTACTGTTCAATGATGGTAAAAAAAAAACTTCACTCATTTCCTTTGTTGGTGAAATGGAGATGGAGAAGTCACTTTGGATGTGTCCATCACTTTGACATGTGGGGAGGGGGCTCGTCAATCTATTCCTATCATGGGTTTGGTTATATTATCATGATCCATTGCCTTTAAAGTCACTTTCCGTTTGCTCGGGCTCTGGATTCCACACGTGGAAGCAACCATTCTTGACTGTATGATGTTTAAGGTTGGTAAAAATACTTCACTCATTTCCTTTGTCTGTGAAATGGAGAGGGAACTCACTGCGGACGTGTCCATCACTTTGACGGGCGGGGAGGGGGCTCGTCAATCTATTCCTTTCATGGGATGGTTATATTTTCATGATCCATTGCCTTCAAGGGTACTTTCCGATTGCTTGCTCTCTGGATTCCACACATGGAAGTAACCATTCTTGACTGCATGATGTTTAAGTACTTCGGTTAAGTACACCGGTTTAAGTTAAGTACGCCGATGTTAAAGTTCGCCGGTTAAAATACTTCATTCATTTCCTTTGTTGGTGAAATGGAGATGGAGAGGTCACTTTTGATGTGTCCATCATTTTACGGGCGGGGAGGTCAGGTATGGGAGCATGTGCCAGAACAGCGCGTCGCTGCATCCATTTTCCACCTGTCCTCCAGGGGCCTCCGTCTGGCCATCCCCCAGGCAGATGCCAGGCCCATCCCCATCTCCTTGAGATAATGGTCAACCTGCTGCAACCACGGGGCACGTGGTCGGCCCACTGGTCTCCTCCACTCATGAGACTCCCTCACTGAGAGAATCTGGTGAGCAGGATCAGCGTCAGGAAAACGAGCCACATGTCCATACAGCCGCAATTGACGCTCACGGACTATGCAGGGAACAAATCTCATCCGAGTCTCTCTCAGCAGCCGCTCGTTGGACACAAAATCCGACCAGCGATAGCCAAGAATTCTCCGAAGAGACCTGTTACCAAAGGAATTAAGTCTTCGTCTCAGATCCTTGGTCAGAGTCCAAGTCTCGCATCCATAGAGCAAGACTGGAAGTACCAAGGACCTGAAGACTCGGACTTTCGTCCTCCCGCACAGGTCCCGGCAGCGCCACCCCCCATGATCCAGTGAATCCATGACTCCCCAGGCCCGACCCATACATCTATTGACCTCTGACTCACAGCCAGCAGAGACATGAATATCACTGCCAAGGTCAGTGAATCTCTCCACGACCTCAACATCCTCACCACAAACAGACACAGACAGGACAGCAGCATCCAAGATGTCACCGAAAGCCTGGATCTTCGTTTTGACCGAAGAAACCCATAATCCCAGTGGCTCCGACTCCTCATTCAGCACCTCGAGGGCCCCCAAAAGGATATCAAAATTATCAGCAAAGATGACTGCATCATCTGGAAAATCAAGGTCCGAGATCTTGACATTCCCAAACGATGCACCGCAACTTGATCGCTCCGACATCCTCCCTAAAATCCAGTCCATACAAGTGCTGAAAAGTGTGGGGGCCAGTACACACCCCTGACGAACTCCAGTAACAACTGGAAATAAGTCAGAGATGGTACCACCACACTTCACAGCACTCTCAGTACCAGAGTAGAGTTGAGACATGAGATCGATCAGTTTTGGTGGCACCCCACAAAGACCAAGAATCCTCCAGAGGACATCCCGATTCACTGAATCGAACACTTTACAGAGATCAACATAGGCTGCAAGCAGCCCCTGCTGAAACTCTCGTCTGCGTTGGGTGAGGACACGAATGCAAGGATACGGTCAATCATTGACCTCTGGTGTAAAGCCTGACTGCTCTGGACGCTGGTGCTCAAGCAGATGGTGGTGAACCCTATCAAGAGTTATCCGAGCAAAGACCTTGCCCGGCACTGAGAGCAGCGTCACCCCTTGGTCGTTGTTGCAGTCTTGGCGATCACCCTTCCCTTTCCAGAGAGGGACAACAAGGCCCCTCTTCCAGTCAGTTGGGATGATGCCTGTGTTCCAGGCAGAGCACAAAACTGCATGCAACGACACGAGTGCAGCATTTCCACCATCTTTGAGAAGTTCAGCATGGATGCCACAGATCCCTGGAGCTTTGCCCCGTTTCAACTGGTTCACCGCAGCCCGTGTTTCCACAAGCGTAGGTGGACCACAGTTGATTCGATGGTCAGCAACTGGGATTGTAACACCCTTGACGTCCAACTCGACAGCTGGGGGATCAGCCTGGTACAACCGCTCAAAGTAACCGGCCCAGCGGGCCTTCACTTCAGACTCCTCTGTCAAGAGCCTACCACTCTCCGCTCGAACTGCAGTGCTCCGAGGGATGGGCTTGGATGAACGCAATGCGCGAATTCCCCTGTAAGCGGGACGAGAATCACCTCTCCACAGGTGATGCTCTACCCCCTCACAGATTCCTCGCATATAGGCCTCCTTGTCCACCCTCAGTGCACGTGCAGTTTTACGCCTCAGCTCCCTGAACAGCTCAGTTCTGCCATTCAGCCTGGCCCTGCGACTCTGGTCAATGGTATCCAGTGTCCCTTGAGAGACAAAATTCTTCTTTGCCCTGCGGTGAGTTCCAAGACATCCACCGGCAACATCAAGGTCAGTGGTCTTGAAGGCACTCCACAACTCTTCAAGACTTCCCAAAGCACCCAGATCCCCCAAGTGTCCACACAGCCTGTTCGCAAACTCCTCAGCTACTCTCTCATCCC